>NC_057801.1:323293736-323479535 GCF_018294505.1 Triticum aestivum | reverse complement strand
CTGGGCTGGCGCTTGGCTCGCTGGTGGGCCGCGGCTCGGCGCTGGCTGGGCCGGTTGGCTTGGTTGGCGCCTGGGGCTTTTTTTATGAATTAGATAGAAGAAAAAAATCAATTATAGAATAATATATATTTTATAAGGAACATATATATATATATATATATATCAAAATTCTCAGGGGATTTTATCCTACAATGTGAACATTTTTCCAGGGGCAAAACACAAACTTTTAAAAAAACATTTTCTGAAAATCCCAAGTAATATTCAAATTTGAATTCAAACTTTTTGGCAATAATTTTCTTCTGACATTTTTGGAGTGTCATGTTTACTCCTCTCATACTTTTGCTCAAGTATTTGTCGCGCATTATTTTGAAATAATTTAAATTGCCAATCAGTTCAAACTCAAAAAACACAACTGCCTCTAAAAGAATTTCAAATGACACTCAGTTTCAAACAATATGCATAGATGCTTAGCTATAATTGTAAAACATTCCAAATGGGAAATTTGGGATGTTACAAATCTACCCACCTTAAGATGAATCTCGCCCTCGAGATTCGGGTTGGCGAGCAAATAGGTGCGGGTGGTCTCGGCGGAGATCTTCTTGTCGCTCCCAGGTGGCTTCCTCCTCGGAATGATGACTCCAGAGAACCTTGCAAAACTTGATGATCTTGCTGCGGGTGACTCTGTTCGCTGTCTCGAGAATTCTGACGGGTTTCTCCTCATAAGTCAGATCACTGTCGAGCTGTATGGCCTCTAGGGGCACTGTGTCTCTCAATGGAATATCGGCCATCTCAGCATGGCATTTCTTCAGCTGAGAAACATGGAAGACATCGTGAACTCCAGACAATCCTTCCGGCAATTCCAGCTTGTAAGCAACTTCTCCATGACGTTCAAGGTTTTTTTAGGGGCCAATGAACCTGGGTGCCAACTTTCCTTTAACACCAAACCTCTTGATTCCACGAAGTGGGGACACACGAAGATATGCTCGGCCTCCCGCTTCGTATGTTACTTCCTTGCGTTTACTGTCGGCATAACTCTTCTCCCTCGACTGAGCTACCTTGAGTCTATCTCGAATCAGCTTGACCTTCTCTTCGGAATCTCTAGTAAGATCGGGACCGAGAAGTTTTCGATCTCCAACACCATCCCACAACAATGGTGTTCCGCACCTCCTTCTGTATAGAGCTTCGAAAGGGGCCATCTTCAGACTAGTCTGATAGCTGTTATTGTATGACAACTCTGCGTATGGCAAATTATCATCCCAACTAGACTCGTAGTCTAGCGCACAAGCTCTCAACATGTCCTCCAGAATCTGGTTGACTCTCTCGGTCTGTCCATCTGTCTGCGGATGAAAAGTTGTACTGAACTCCAGCCTCGTACCCAAAGTTTCATGTAACTGATTCCAAAACTTTGAGGTAAATTGTGTTCCTCTATCTGACACGATACTCCTTGGAACTCCATGCAGACATACGATCCTGGTCATGTATATCTTGGCTAACTTAGCGCTGTTATAGGTAGTCTTCACAGGAATGAAATGAGCTACCTTGGTCAAGCGATCAACCACTACCCAGATGGAATCATAACATGAACGGGCCCTGGGTAATCCTGTGATAAAATCCATTCCAAGTTTCTCCCATTTCCACTCGGGAATCGGCAAAGGTTGAAGTAACCCTGCTGGCTTCTGATGTTCCGCCTTTACTCGCTGGCAAACATCGCATACTGCTACGTACTCGGTAATATCCTTCTTCATACCTATCCACCAGAAACTTTCCTTCAAATCCAGATACATCTTGGTGTTACCTGCGTGAATCGAGTACGGTGAATCATGGGCCTCCTGAAGAATTAGCTTCCTGAGTTCGGGATCATTGGGTACATAAATACGTTCCTCGAACCATATAGCTCCGTATTCATCCTTACGTAACCCTTTAGCTTTTCCTTCATTCATCATTTTCTTTATCTCCTCAATTTCTTTGTCCGACTTCTGGGCTTCACGAATTCTTTCGCCAAAGTGGACTAAACTTCCAGTGCTGCAACATATCCTCTCGAAACTATCTCCAGTCGAAGATCTCTGAGGTCATTGACTAGCTCCTCAGGTAATCCTCCCGCTATAAGAGTATTCACATAACTCTTACGGCTCAAGGCATCTGCTAGAACATTAGCCTTTCCTGGGTGCTAATGCAATCTCATGTCATAGTCCTTGATTAACTCTAGCCATCTCCTCTGCCTACGGGTTCAACTCTTTCTGCGTGAAAATGTACTTCAAGCTCTTATGATCCGTGTAAACATCACAACTGTTTTCGATAAGGAAATGTCTCCAGGTCTTGAGTGCATGCACTACGGCTGGTAACTCCAAATCATGTGTGGCGTAATTCATCTCGTGAGGTCGTAACTAGCTGGAGGTATAAGCTACAACTTTTCCTTCCTGCATGAGTACTCCTCCGAGTCCCTGACGAGAAGCATCACAATATACCTGGTAATCCTTGTGTATGTCCGGCAAAATTAGCACCGGGGCTATAACCAAACGCTTCTTCAATTCCTGGAAACTGGCTTCACAATCCTTGGTCCAAATGTACTTGGTGTCCTTCTTCAACAGCTCAGTCATGGGCTTGGCAATCTTGGAGAAATTCTCAATAAACCTCCAATAATATCCTGTGAGTCCGAGAAAACTGCGGATCTCCTTGACTGAGGTGGGTGACTGCCTATCGGTGACTGATACACCTTGGTGGCATCGACTGCTATTCCTTCTCGTGAAATAACATGTTCGAGGAATCCGACTTCCTTCAACCAAAATTCACATTTGCTGAAGTTGGCATACAACTGACGTTCTCGGAGTTTCTCCAGAACTAGACGCAAATGTTCCTTATGCTCTTCCTTGCTCTTGGAGAACATCAATATATCATTGATGAACACCACGACAAACTTGTCCAGATATTCCATAAATACCTTGTTCATCAAATTCATGAAGTACGCAGGGGCATTAGTCAATCCGAATGACATGACGGTATACTCATATAAACCATACCTGGTGGTGAAAGCTGTCTTGGGTATATCCTTTTCATAGATCTTCAACTGATGATACCCTGATTGAAGATCGATCTTGGAGAATACCTTGGCTCCAACTAGCTGATCAAATAAATCATTAATCATTGGCAAAGGTTACTTGTTCTTGATTGTCACGTCGTTCATTATAATCCACAACCATTCTCAGGGTTCCATCCTTATTCTCTACCGAAAGAACTGGGGCTCCCTAAGGTGACGAGCTTGGCCGAATATATCCCTTCTCCAATAGCTCATTAATTTGCTTCTTGATCTCTTCCAAATCGTTCGGGGGCATCCGATAAGGTCTCTTGGATATTGGGGCTTTGCCGGGTAATAACTCAATCAGAAATTCAATGTCTCTGTCCGATGGTATTCCTGGTAATTCCTCCGGAAACACATTGGGAAAACTTGCACTACCGACACTTCCTCCTGAACAACTCCCGTGAGGGAATTCACCTGATTCTTCATCGGGGTGCGTTTGGATACATACTTGATCCTCTTCTACTCCGGGGTTGTGAGCAAAATCGTCTTGCGGGCACAGTCGATGTTTCCTTCAAACTTTGTCAACAAATCCATGCCTAGGATTACGTCCAGACTCTGGGATTCCAATACTATGAGGTCTGCAGGAAAATTATGGTTTCCGATGCTGAGGGTTGCACGACAGCCTAAGCCTGCCATCATTTCTCCTCTTGGGGAACTAACCTGAAGAGGGCTTCTAAGGGTTCTAGTGGGCAACCCGTACTTTTACACAACTACCCTTGATATATGAATGCATTGCACCAAAATCAAAGAGTACCAATACTGGACGTGAATTTAATAAAAACTTAACAACCATAGTTTCTGGCTGATCATAGACGTCCTCCACATCAATGTGGTTCACCTGCGCACGAGGAAAAGGGTTGGGCTTCTTTGCTGAGCTTCCATTACCATTGCCGTTTCCATTCCTCTTCTTGGCCTATGGGCAGTCGGTGGCATAGTGCCCTATCTTCTGGAACTTGAAACAGGTGATGTGACTCAGATCCTTCTGAGCCGGGGCAGGACGATGCTGGTTGCCATTGCCTCCATTGCCTGACTTGGAGTTGTTGTCGTGGTTTCGGTTGTTCCCATTCTGTCCATGGTTATGTCCTCCATGATTATGTCCTCCATGAGTGTGATGGGTATGCCCTCCTGAGTATGGAGCATAACAGGGCTTCTGCTGAGCTCTGGAGTTGTACTTCCCCTGGCCATACTTCCGCTTGCGGCTATCAATCTGCTGCTGCTTGCCTTAAAGTATGGTGGCCTTGTCTACTATCTCCTGGTAGTTGTTGAAGGTAGCCACCATTAGCTGCATTCCCAGCTCATCATTGAGTCCCTCGAGAAACTTCTCCTGCTTTGCGGCATCTGTGGCCACATCATCCGGGGCATAGTGAGATAACCTGCTAAACTCATCCATGTACCACCCCACAGTATGGTTCCCCTGGTGTAAGTTGCGGAGCTCACGCTTCTTCAGACTCATGGCTCCAGCTGAGACATGAGCGGCGCGGAAGGCCTGCTGGAACTCAGCCCATGTCATGGTGGCGACCGGATAAGTCGCGGTGTAGTTCTCCCACCAAGAAGTTGCAGGTCCATCAAGCTGATGTGCGGCAAAGCACACCTTCTCTACATCTATGCATCCAGCAGTGGCTAACTCCCTTCCGACCTTGTGGAGCCAATCATCGGCCACAATCAGCTCAGTGCTGCTAGAGAACATTGGCAGATTCATCCTTAGGAAGCGGGTCAAGTTGTCAACAGGGGGTGGCGGCGGTGGATTGTTGTTGTTGTTGTTGTTGTTGTTGTTGCTGCTGTTGTTCTGGTTCTGGATGAGCATCTGGGCATTCTGCTGCTGGATCAGCTGGGTGAGCTCCAAGGGAAAGTTGAAACCGGGGTCACGTCTCGGAGGCATCTAGTGTTTTGGAGTGGATGAGAAAATTAGAATAGAACAAGGGTCTAATGAGAAAAATAGCACTACCCATATGAATGCGCAACCATAATCACACCAATCATTTATTCAATCATCTCAAACATGGTTCAATCTCGGATTACAAAATCTCACCACTAATCTAAAATAACAACCTAACTGATCGACGAAAAAAATAAAAATAAACATGGTAGTCGACTAAATGTCTTCATCAATCATCCTTTCGTCCTCCGGTGCGGTGTCCTCTGGTGCAGCATCCCCTGCTATGGCGCCATCTCTTGCGGCTTCCTTCGGTGGATCTCTCTTCATAATACCGGTCATTGCTCACGAGAGGTCCATCATCTCCACTCGGAAAAAGGTCTTCTCCCTGATCCAGCTTCTCCTCCAATGCGGCCACATCCAGCTTCAGCTTGTCGACTCTCTCCATGAAATCCTTGACTTCATCCTCATGCTCATAGTGGGCTTCATGTGCTGCAGCCTCCAGATCAAGTTCACGATGGTGAAACTTCTGGATCGTCTTCATGCTACTGCGCATCTGAATCTCTAGAGCCCTGATGAGAGCCTCCAAGTCTTGGAAAAATGAGTGAACGGATTCATCATTTTTGGTGCAGATGATCTCTCCCTCTGTAATCCTGCGAGAAACCATGGTGTGGTCTGATCCAACAAGCTCGGCCATGTATTCCTCTTGTATGTGTCCAAGTGCACTACGAACTGCTATGTCTCCCCCGAGGATCCAATCGGGTGCAATGAACCTGAAGTCAATGGGCACCGAGAGATTTCTGAATGTCCTCCCTGGTATGTGCACCTTAATCCTGAAGCGACGGTCGTCCGGAAATGCCATGGTAGGGGTCCCGATGATTGAAGGCAGAGCAATCTTCAATTCCTTGGCGATCTGGACCAGCCTCCTGCCGAAGAGCATTGTTTCATCTGGCTGGCAAAACCACGGGAGCAGAAGAGGGATTAACTTGACAGCCATCTAGAATGTTGAAATCGGAGAGAGGTCAGAAATGAACAGGGGAGAATTACGGAATAATAAAGACATAAGTTAAATAGTTTCTTCGTATGGCTTTCCGATCCTAGGTGTTACGTCCTACGGTCAGCGTGTGCTCTGAATACCATCTCTGTAGCGACCCGACCTTACAACGGTCAAGTCCCTGTGTAGATGTACCATCCCAAGATCATGCTGGCACACACAGTACATTGATGGAAAGATTCAAAGTTCAATCACACCTGAATTTATTACACGGTTCTCATATGGAGTCTTTATTACATGATAATAAATTCGGCCGAAGGCCAACTCATGAGATATAAACTAAATAAAACTGCGGAAGCATAGACGAATAGCGAGTCCATCTGACTCCATAGGGTGATACGTCTCCAACGTATCTTTAATTTTTGATTGTTCCATGCTATTATATTATCCATCTAGTATGTTTTATATGCATTTATATGCTATTTTATATGATTTTTGGGACTAACCTATTAACCTAGAGCCTAGTGCCAGTGTCTGTTTTTCCTTGTTTTTGAGTTTTACAGAAAAGGAATACCAAACTGAGTCCAATTGATGTGCCAATTTTTGATGATTTTTTATGGACCAAAAGAAGCCCCCAGAGTAAAGAGTTGGGGCAGAAGAGTCCCATGCTGCCCACGAGGGTGGGGGCGCGCCCACCCCCCTGGGCACGCCCCCTATCTCGTGGACGGCTCGGAGACCCCCCTGACGTGAGACCTACGCCAAAAATTCCTATAAATATAGAAACCTCCAGAAAATATCCTAGATCGGGAGTTCCGCCACCCCAAGCCTTTGTAGCCACCAAAAACCAAAACCTCAAGCTTGGGGATGCCCAAGGCACCCCAAGATAATATTTCAAGAAGTCTCAAGCATCCAAGCTTGGGGATGCCCCAGTAGGCATCCCACCTTTCTTCTTCAACAATTATCGGTTAGTATCGGTTGAACCTAAGTTTTTGCTTCTTCACATGATGTGTGCTATACTTGAAATGTCATTTTGCTTTGTTTTCCTTGCTGTTTGAATAAAATACCAAGATCTTAAATTCTTAAATGTTAGAGAGTCTTCACATAGTTACATAATTATTCCACTACTCATTGATCTTCACTTATATCTTTCGGAGTAGTTTGTCGTTTGCTCTAGTGCTTCACTTATAGCTTTTAGAGCACGGCGGTGGTTTTATTTTTAAGAAATTAATTAACTCTCATGCTTCACTTATATTACTTTGAGAGGCTTTTAGAACAACATGGTAATTTGCTTTGGTTATGAATTTAGTCCTAATATGATGGGCATCCAAGATGGGTATAATAAAAACTTTCATATAAAGTGCATTGAATACTAAGAGAAGTTTGATTCCTTATGATTGTTTTGAGATATGAAGATGGTGATATTAGAGTCATGCTAGTGAGTAGTTGTGAATTTGAGAGATACTTGTGTTAAAGTTTGTGATTCCTGTAGCATGCACGTATGGTGAACCGTTATGTGATGAAGTTGGAGCATGATTTATTTATTGATTGTCTTCCTTATGTGTGGAGGTCGGGATCGCGCGATGGTTAACTCCTACCAACCCTTCCCCTAGGAGCATGCATGTAGTACTTTGTTTTGATGATTTGTAGATTTTTGCAATAAGTATGTGAGTTCTTTATGACTAATGTTGATTCCATGGATTATACGCACTCTCACCCTTCCACCATTGCTAGCCTCTCTTGTGCGGTGCAACTCTTGCCGGTACCATAAACCCACCATATACCTTCCTCAAAACAGACACCATACCTACCTATTATGGCATTGCCATAGCCATTCCAAGATATATTGCCATGCAACTTTCCACCGTTGTGTTTATTATTACACGTTTTATCATTGTCATATTGCCTTACATGATCATGTAGTTGACATCATATTTGTGGCAAAGCCACCTTTCATAATTCTTTCATACATGTCACTCTTGATTCATTACACATCCCGGTACACCGCTGGAGGCATTCATATAGAGTCATATTTTGTTCTAAGTATCGATTTGTAATCTTGAGTTGTAAGTAAATAAAAGTGTGATCTTCATTATTAGAGCATTGTCCCATGTGAGGAAAGGATGATGGAAGCAATGATTCCCTCACAAGTTGGGATGCGTCTCCGAACTTTATGAAAAATAAAAGAGGCCAAAGAAGCCCAAATAAAAAAAGAGGCCAAAGAAGCCCACAAAAAAATGAGAGAAAAAGAGAGAAGGGACAATGTTACTATCCTCTTACCACACTTGTGCTTCAAAGTAGCACCATGATCTTCAAGATAGAGAGTCTCCTATGTTGTTACTTTCATATACTAGTGGGTATTTTTCATTATTCTTGTATATTCCAATGATGGGCTTCCTCAAATTGCCCTAGGTCTTCGTGAGCAAGCGAGTTGGATGCACACCCACTTAGTTTCTTTTTGAGCATTTATACACTTATAGCTCTGGTGCATCCGTTGCATGGCAATCCCTACTCACTGACATTGATATCTATTGATGGGCATCTCCATAGCCCGTCGATACGCCTAGTTGATATGAGACTATCTTCCTCCTTTTTTGTCTACTCCACAACCACCATTCTATTCCACTTATAATGCTATGTCCATGGCTCACGCTCATGTATTGTGTGAAGATTGAAAAAGTTTGAGAATACTAAAGTATGAAACAATTGCTTGGCTGAAACCGGGGTTGTGCATGATTTAAATATTTTGTGTGATGAAGATAGAGCATAGCCAGACTATATGATTTTGTAGGGATAACTTTCTTTGGCCATGTTATTTTGAGAAGACATAATTACTTTGTTAGTATGCGTGATGTATTATTGTTTTCATGTCAATATTAAACTTTTATTTTGAATCTTATGGATCTGAATATTCTTGCCACAATAAAGAGAGATTACATTGATAAATATGTTAGGTAGCATTCCACATCAAAAATTCTGTTTTTATCATTTACCTACTCGAGGATGAGCAGGAATTAAGCTCGGGGATGCTTGATACGTCTCCAACGTATCTTTAATTTTTGATTGTTCCATGCTATTATATTATCCATCTAGGATGTTTTATATGCATTTATATGCTATTTTATATTATTTTTGGGACTAACCTATTAACCTAGAGCCCAGTGCCAGTTTATGTTTTCCCTTGTTTTTGAGTTTTATAGAAAAGGAATACCAAACTGAGTCCAATTGACGTGCCAATTTTTGATGATTTTTTATGGACCAAAAGAAGCCCCTAGAGTAAAAGAGTTGGGCCAGAAGAGTCATGGGCAGCCCACGAGGATGGGGGGCGCGCCCACCCCCCTGGGCGCACCCCCTATCTCATAGACGGCTCGGATACCCCCCTGATGTGAGACCTACGCCAAAAATTCCTATAAATACAGAAACCTCTAGAAAATAAACTAGATCGAGAGTTCTGCCACCACAAGCCTCTGTAGCCACCAAAAACCAATCGAGACCCTGTTCCGGCACCCTGCCAGAGGGGGGATCCCTCACCGGTGGCCATCTTCATCATCCCGGCACTATCCATGATGAGGAGGGAGTAGTTCACCCTCGGGGCTGAGGGTATGTACCAGTAGCTATGTGTTTGATCTCTCTCTCTCTCTCTCATGTTCTTGATTTGGCACGATCTTGATGTATCGCGTGCTTTGCTATTATAGTGGGATCTTATGATGTTTCTCCCCCTCTACTCTATTGTAATGGATTGAGTTTTCCCTTTGAAGTTATCTTATCGGATTGAGTCTTTAAGGATTTGAGAACACTTGATGTATGTCTTGCATGTGCTTATCTGTGGTGACAATGGGATATTCACGTGATCTACTTGATGTATGTTTTGGTGATCAACTTGCGGGTTTAGTGACCTTGTTAACTTATGCATAGGGGTTGGCACATGTTTTTGTCTTGACTCTTCGGTAAAAACTTTGGGGCACTCTTTGAAGTTCTTTGTGTTGGTTGAATAGATGAATCTGAGATTGTGTGATGCATATCGTATAATCATACCCACGGATACTTGAGGTGACATTGGAGTATCTAGGTGACATTAGGGTTTTGGTTGATTTGTGTCTTAAGGTGTTATTCTAGTATGAACTCTAGGATAGATCAAACGGAAAGAATAGCTTCATGTTATTTTACTACGGACTCTTGAATAGATCAATCAGAAAGGATAACTTTGAGGCAGGTTCGTACCCTACAATAATCTCTTCATTTGTTCTATGCTATTAGTGACTTTGGAGTGACTCTTTGTTGCATGTTGAGGGATAGTTATATGATCCAGTTATGTTATTATTGTTGAGAGAACTTGCACTAGTGAAATTATGAACCCTAGGCCTTGTTTCCTAGCATTGCAATACCATTTACGCTCACTTTTATCACTTGTTACCTTGCTGTTTTTATAATTTCAGATTACAAAAACCTATATCTACCATCCATATTGCACTTGTATCACCATCTTTTCGCCAAACTAGTGCACCTATACAATTTACCATTGTATTGGGTGTGTTGGGGACACAAGAGACTCTTTGTTATTTGGTTGCAGGGTTTTTTGAGAGAGACCATCTTCATCCTACACCTCCCACGGATTGATAAACCTTAGGTCATCCACTTGAGGGAAATTTGCTACTATCCCACAAACCTCTACACTTGGAGGCCCAATAACGTCTACAAGGAGAAGGTTGCGTAGTAGACATCATAGGGAAATTGCCAAGCGTGGATCGTAGCCTCACTCCTGATCGAAATACTCCTTTGCAACATAAGACATTGCAGCCGTGTAGGTCAGCATTTTTTAATATGCCGGCAAGTCATGAAGAGAGAACAACAATAAAATTACTAACACTATATGCAATTTGGCTATGGGGCTCTAAGTTTTCTGTTTTTTGCGAAAAAGCCAGTTTTCCCTACAACAAAAGGACTTGTTTGCAATTACTACAAAATGTTGGCAGTTATTGAGATGGTTCCGCCAACCAATATCTCATTCCCAATTACTAAATAACCCCTCAATTAATTTATTAAATTAGGTGTTGAGATATCCAATATACTCCAAGTTTCCAGAGGCTCAAATTGTCCGTAACCGGGGATACAACTAATCGATTAGGTCTTCACTCTACAGAGGTTTGTGCACTTCACCTGCAAGAATCGTTCCCTCCTTTGAGTCTTTGCACTGCCTGGTGTTTGAAGACGGGACGAAGGAAACAAGGTCTTCTGAAGAGTTCCTCTGGGCCACTACTGGTGCCCATCCGATCCTACCACTCTTCTACATCTCGTAGCACCGTCCGGCCAGAGTCACGCCTAGGGTCGACCAAGCCAGAGCCCATAATGGCTTGCGGCTACATAGGTAAGCTTCCGGTCAATGGGGTATCCATCCGTCTCTTCGTGGCTGGGTGAAGCTTTCCGCAAGATGTCATGGCGCTTCTCCATGCATCCCGGCCATCCGCTGGTTTCTCCAGGGTGCCCGTCAACCGTCCTCCACCTAGTAGTGAATTTTGAAGTCCATCTTGAGCTTGAAGTCATGGGGTTGCCATCATCTTGACTCTCACATCTCCCTTATGAATCACTCAACCAACCCCGTCTACGAAAGCATAGCAATCAACTACATCGTCCCGGGCATTGGTAACAAGGGGAAAGGGTTTATCCTACCTCATGATACTACCCAAGAACATAACTTAGAATTCTCCTACTGCATGCATGGTGGGGAGAAATACTTCTAATGCAATAAAATCATAGGTATTGTAAAACATGATCAAATGACTTGCCTGGTTGACGGTCTTCGAAAGTTAGCGACTCATAGTAGCAGGCCCCGCACTTCGGGAATTCTATCGAGTTAAACAATAGCACAAATAAGTATAACATAATATAACATAACAGCAAGTTAAAGTAAAACACCCAAGCACTCAAACCAAAACCAAAGAAAACTCGGAGAAAAGCAAATCAAGGTTTTCACCACTTCAAGCAACAACTAAGAAAACAATTTTATCCTACTAAAATTTTTCTTAACAGAAGCTAAACATGGGTTTAGCTAGCTAACAGAAAGGAAAACAACATACAATCTAGGTGCAAAAGGAAGCACATTAAAAGCTATTATACAACTCCTATTATGCCTAAAACAATTCTAGCAAAGAAATAAAATAAAACTTTTTATTCTACTATGAATGAAAGTTCATCCTTGTAACTACAGAAACTAATCTAAAATAAATTATAACACAGGAAAAATAAAATTATCTAGCAACTAGAACAGTAGGAAAACAGTAGCAAGTTAAATAAAACTAGAAAAGCTTGATTTCGACTAAAACGAATTTTAATTAAATCTAAAAATACCCGAGCAAGTTCCTACTGATAGGCATGGTCAAAACTAAGCAGCAAAAAGAATCACTAAAATAAAATTATTCTAGCTCAATTTATGGCAGAAAAACTAATCTGACTAAAATTAATATAAAACTATTTTTATTAATCTAAACATGTCTAAACATATATTATATCGAAACTACAAGAAATTTGTAAACTAACAAAAAAAGAATCAACTAAAAACAATAAACCAACTAAAAGATATAGCTAAAACAAAAACAGAACTATTCTGATAAAAACAGAAAATAAAACTAAAAAGAAAAAGAAAAACAGACGCGACTGGCCTATCCATCGCTCAGGCATAATATAACTAAGACGTGCCCGCGGCTAAACAGAAAAACCAGAATAGTCCGATCTAACTGAACCAGTAACTAAACCAAATAAAACCGTAACTAAAACCGGCTATAACTAAAAAAATGTACCCCTTCACAGATCTAATCTAAACCGTAGATTGGAAATCAGACGGCGAAGGGGAGCTCGGGCTTACATCGGTCGGCGGCGACGAATGGAGGCGATGGCGGCGGCTCGGGCGTCGGTAGCGGAGGGGCTCCGGTGGTCTGGGGTGACGGCGGAGAAGTCGGGGTGACACGGCGGAGCAAGGCGAAGACGGTGGTGGAGGCGCTGGAGCTCAGGGACGTCGGAGGAGACCGGGGCGATGACAATGGAGCTCGGGTGCTCCGCTGCTCCCGTGAAGTGCGGTGATGATCGGGGCGGCGGTTTTGGTGGTTCCTGGGCAACGAAAAGATGTCAAAGGGGTGCGTGGGGTTGAGGGTGTTTGGTTGGAGGAGCTTGGGGGCAGGGGGTGGCTCACTGGCAGCGGTGGCGGCGACGAACGCTGACGGCAGGAGCGAGATCGGGACGGAGAGGGGGTGAGCTATGGTGGGAGTTGGGTTAGGGTTTTTGGGGGTTTCAGAAGAGGAGAGGTTGGGCTTTATATAGGGAACGACTTCGTGGAGGAGGGGTAGCTCTCGGTAGGGTTTAGGAGGGGCACGTACATCGAGGGCATCGGGCGCTGGCGAGATTCGGGCGCGGCGGTTTCGGAAGGAAGGAGATGGGGTGGGGTTCGCGCGGTAGTGAGGGAGAGAGAGAGAGGGGGAGGCGCGGTCGGGCGACCGAGGGCAAGAGGGTTCAGGTGCGGGCACTGGCTGGGCTGGCGCCTGGACCGCTGGTGGGCCGCGGCTCGGCGCTGGCTCGGCCGGTTCGCCTGGCTGGCGCCCAGGGCTTTTATTGAATTAGACAAAATAAGAAAATCAATTATAGAATAATATATATATATATATATTATATAGAACATATATATATATTAAAATTCTCAGGGGATTTTATCCTACAACGTGAACATTTTTCCAGGGGCAAAACACAAACTAAAAAAACATTTTTTGAAATCCCAAATAATATTCAAATTTGAATTCAAACTTTTTGGCAATATTTTTCTTTTGAAATTTTTGGAGTGTCATGTTTACTCCTCTCATACTTTTGCTCAAGTTTTTGTCAGGCATTATTTTGAAATAATTTCAATTGCCAATCAGTTCAAACTCAAAAAACACAACTGCCTCTGAAAGAATTTCAAATGCAACTCAATTTCAAACAATATGCATAGATGCTTAGCAATAATTGGAAAACATTCCAAATGCGAAATTGGGATGTTACATCTTATCATGGAAGCTTCTTGTAATAATAACTATTTCCTTGATATCATATCATCTGGTATCAGTGAGTTGATCCTTTGCAATCGTGGTTCTCACCATATTGTTCTCCTTTCATTTAATTTCTCGGACAAGTTAAAGCGCTTGTCTTATGTAGATCAATATGCCTGTCCAACTTAAATTCTGATCTATCTTCGAGTATTACCCCTTCAGTATCTCGAGAATATCAAAGAACTGTGTTGCTTCCTATGAGTCTTCCTCTATTATTGCTTCTCACCGATTTTAGATTTTCCCCGGGTTCTGAGTTATTAGTCACTCGAGAACACCGATAAGTGAATTGATTCCGCACTCTGATTCAATAACTCTAAGTAATTTTCAATGCTTAAGAGTTTAATAATCCTTCAAGTCATTCCTTGCCTGATTAGCCATGTCATTATTGTGCTAAATTTTAACTATGCTACCTGGTCCTTCTTCCCGAAGCACAATTTTTGACGATGAGCTAACATTATGTCGATTTTCCTCGTCGTATCATTTCACCTTGAACAGCAAGCTTGATTTTGAGTTTGTGTCGTACCCTTGGTTCCGATAACCTTTCGCTTCCTCATTCCTTTGACTTGATGTCGTCCCCGATCGATTACATCTTCACAAAATCTCTCGACAATTGTGTCATGATCATCATCAACAATCTAAGCTCTTCCAAGATATCAATCGAATTCATGATGGTAAGTGCCATCCTCGTCCCGTGGTAATTTGAGTTACTATCGACAACATCCTTACCTTCCTTTCATCACAAACTTGTTCATGTTATGGATCCAACTTGCTTTCTAGCTTGTATTATGTTCAACCTTGAAGTATTACTGTCTTTTATGTCAAGGATGTTGGGAGGATTGCTCCATCTCTTAAGAATTCTTGGTATAGTGATATTTCTCACCATCAATATTCTTTCTTGGTCACCGTGTTGATTCTAACAAGGATACCAACAAGTGAACGGTGCTATTTGGATTCTGCCCTTCTAGTAACCATATTGCTTTGAAGTTAATGGTCAACCATTCATTCTTAGACTAATGGTTATTGAATCACCATTCTAACATTGATCATGCTACCTATGCCCATATTTCGGGCGCACCTTGAAACCAATGTTTAATTGTGTATGTTTTCCTCAAGCATACGTCATTATGTCATTTGATCTGACAAATGTTATCTCCTTGTTCACATGATTGTGGAAATCCATCTTTTTGGAAATCTCAAGGAATTGTTGCTGAGTCCATCAGCCACTCCCTCAACCTCTCCTTGGTTTACTGATGAACTCTTGTTTCGCAACTCGCTTCCATAGCTCATTTCCCAAGAATCTTACAATGCCTTCTCATCAATTTGTGTTGCACCTTTTCTTCGCAGGCATCCTGAGTCTGAGGTATCCTAACACCAATCAGATCTGAATCTCAGTCAGATATGATGGTTTGAACATATTTCCCAAAGTTATAACATTGGTCTTTATATGACCCGGTAAGGAAGTGTCTTGCCTAGCACACCTGGCTGGAGGACCTATTGTTATAAGTTTCCTTTTTAGCAAGGTTAACCATTCTTCCGTAAGGAAATTGTAAGACTTATTCTATAAGTTGTTCCAGATGAATCCTTTGAGTATCCATAGTCTAACCTTTGCTTGAAGACTATGTCAATGCTATCTCGAAGCATGTCTGTGGTACTCCGATTTTCAATAAAAACATTTGAAGCACAATGCTAAATTTTCCTTATCAATTATCCAAACACCTTTTTATGGGTAATGTCATGAAATTTCTCTCCTCTTACCTAAAGGGTTTTCTATGTTGTATCCTGTCATGGGTATCATGCTTTGCTTGTTCTTGGGAAGGATATACCCCTGAAATATGTGTTTTAACACATTTTTCTTTCCATTGTTCTATTTAAATCTGATAATCACATTTCCCTTTCCATTCTTTTGTTTAACCTTTCTTGTAATCTGAATTCACTGAGCAGTGATAATTCCCTGGTTAGGTAAGCACCTCGTTGTACCACTCTGTTAGTAAGACCCTGTTACTGTTGTTGATGACATTCCGGTAACCACCGATGGATGAGAACTTTGCCTATTGGTCCACCTCATTCAACCAGCAGGAAATTGTTCTCTTCATCCCTCGCCCTTGGTACTGATGTTGTTGCCGACATAACTGACAGGCTATCCTCTGTCATGCCTTGCTTACATGATCGTGCAAGACGTCACCGCTCCTTCTACTTTTAACCCACATGGTGGACCCATAACCCACAGTCCCACATGATCAAAACCTGACTCTACTGTACACCCATGTTGCCAAAGTTATTCCACGCGCTTGATTTTGTATGTAATTCATGGGTCACCTTCCTAGTAATCCATTCTGGTATTGTAGGGTCGAAAGTAGGTCTAGAGGGGGGGGGACTAGCCTTTTCCCAATTTAATTCTTGGCAGATTTTAGCAACTTAGCACAAGTCAAGCAATCAACCTACACATGCAATTCTAAGAGTGTAGCAGCGTAAAATAAACATTGCATATGAAGGTAAAGGGATGGGATTGGAGTGTGCAAATGCAATTGGAGACACAGAGGTTTTTGGCATGGTTCCGACAGGTGGTGCTATCGTACATCCACGTTGATGGAGACTTCAACCCACGAGGGTATCGGTTGCGCGAGTCCATGGAGGGCTCCACCCATGAAGGGTCCACAAAGAAGCAACCTTGTCTATCCCACCATGGCCATCGCCCATGAAGGACTTGCCTCACTTGGGTAGATCTTCATGAAGTAGGCGATCTCCTTGCCCTTACAAACTCCTTGGTTCAACTCCACAATCTTGATGGAGGCTCCCAAGTGACACCTAACCAATCTAGGAGACACCACTCTACAAAAGTAATAGATGGTGTGTTGATGATGAACTCCTTGCTCTTGTGCTTCAAATGATATTCTCCCCAACACTCAACTCTCTCTCACAGATTTGGCTATGGTGGAAAGATGATTTGAGTGGAAAAAAACTTGGGGAAGGCTAGAGATCAAGATTCTTGTGGTTGGAATGGAATGTCTTGGTCTCAACACATGAGTAGGTGGTTTTCTCTCAGAAAATGAATGGTGGAAGTGTAGGCACGTTCTGATGGCTCTCCTCACGAATGAAGAATGGGTGGAGGGGTATATATATCCTCCACACAAAATCTAGCGGTTACACACAGATTCCCAAACTTGGTGAGACCGAATGGTGAAACTCGGTCAGACCGATTCAGGTCAAAATGTGAACGTTAGAGTTTTCGATGGGACCGACAAGGTCAACTCGGTGGGACCGATGTGCAAGGGTTAGGGTAAAACCTCGACTCGGTTTGACCGATTACACAAACTCGGTGAGACCGATTTTGGTAATAAGCAAACAGAGAGTTGGTCAAGCAAACTCGGTGGGGCCGATCACAAAAACTCGGTAAGACCAATTTTAGTAATAAGTAACCATAGAATTTGCAAGCCCATCTCGGTGAGACGAGATCCCATCGGTGAGACCGAACTTTTTAGGGTTTGGCAGTGGCTATGTCAAATGAACTGAGTGCCGCTGGATATATCAAATCGGTGGGACCGAGTTTAACTTTTAGGTTTAGGACATATGTGGATGTGAGAAAGTGGCTGAGGGTTTTGAAGCATATCACTAAGCACTTGGAGCAAGCAACTCATTAAGCAACACCTCATCCCCTTTTAATAGTATTGGCTTTCCTATGGACTCAATGTGACCTTGGATCACTAAAATGAAAAATGTAGAGTCTTGAGCTTTTGCCAATATTTGTTCTTAGCATCTTGAAAGGGTTCCACGTCGTCTTGTCCATGCCTCTCCACTGTTGAACTTATCCAAAATATACTAGGTAGAAATATTAGTCCAACAAGAGATATGTTGACATTAATTACCAAAATCACCCAGGGAGCACTTGTGCTTTCAATCTCCCCCTTTTTGGTAATTGATGACAACATACATCAAAGCTTTAGACAAAGACATGAAGAAAGTAACAAGTAAAGCTTTGGAAGGACATGTAACATGCATTAGCTCCCCTACATGTATGCAATCATGTGATGATATATCATAAGAGTATGAGAATGCGTAGGCATGATAGATCAAGCAATGAGTTACATGTGTCTTGGCTATATGCATCAGAGCAAATGGTGTAAATACTGGAACTACATCTTCATGTTCATGAATCTCTCTTGCAAACAATATATACCTCAGCAAGAGATCTTCATGCACATGAGTGTGATGCATATACTTACCTTGTGATCTTGAACTAGCTTTGGAAGAGATGTACCTTGGTAAACAAGGTTAGATAACAGGAGAACATCTACTAGACATAGCAAGAACAGGAGATCACAAGAATACCAAGACTGGGATTACATGTAGAGAGTGAGTAGTAGGTAATCCAGTTGGTGATTGACATGTCCCGAAGAATAAAGATATGCAATGAATTTTAAAAAATTTCTTCCCATAGGACTGAGCTCTCTCCCCTTGAATCTGATATTGGATAATGGGAGAACATAGGGAAAGAAAATCCGAGCAAACAAGACTATCAGAACAAAAAGATAGTCACAACACATACTATCATGTCTTTCCCCTCTTGAAGACATGAGGCAACATTCCTCTTGAGAACAAGAAGCATCAGGAGAAGCTTTAGGAGTGCATTCTCTCTTATGTGTCAAGCTTTGATGTGCTCTCTCTCTCTCTCCCTTTGACATCAATTTCCAAGAAGGGTCTTCTGGAGCATGAGTCAAGTAGGTTTGATCCTTGAGTCACATTACAAAGAAACATGCAATATATGATTGTAGGATCGAAAGTATGTCTAGAGGAGGGGGGGATTAGACTACTTGACCAAATAAAAAACTTAACCTTTTCCCAATTTTAGTTCTTGGCAGATTTTAACAATTTAGCACAAGTCAAGCAATCTTAACATAATTCATGCAAGCATGCAAAGAGTATATAAGCAGCGGAAAGTAAAGCATGCAACTTGCAAGAATGTAAAGGGAAGGTATTGTAGTGTGCAAACGCAATTGGAGACACGGATGTTTTTGGCGTGGTTCCGATAGGTGGTGCTATCGTACATCCACATTGATGGAGACTGTCGGTGCACAAAAGTAGGGGCTCTCTTTTGCACCCCTTTACTTTTGCGCGGGCAGTCAGAGCCGCGCCCGTGGCCACACTTAGCAAAGCAGAGGAGGGAAGCCAAAGGCGCAAGACAATCAAAGCGATGCCAAGACCAGAGATGCAAAGAGCAAGAGGACAAGGCGGGCTCCCCCGGCAAGACCCTTGCCGGGGCAACTTTCCCAGCGCCAGCGGAGCATGCCACCCTTGAGCCCAAGGGTTCCAATGCCATCAAAAACATTGGAACCAAGGCTCAGGAGGCACCTCCATGGTGGCATGCAGATCTTCGTGAAGATCATTAACACACAAGATCAGATGAGGACCAGAAGACGGCGATCCTCGGCAAGATCCTTGCCGAGGAAATCCACGAGACCTTCGGCAAGATCCTTGCCGGGGAAGACCATGATGTCACGGCAAGACCCTTGCTGGGACCCGCAAGACCCTTGCTGAGGACATCAGCGGGGCCGCGGCCAGGCCTGCATCTACTAAGACTCCACCGCCGTTCCCATGCAGCTGCCAGCCCAGCCAGCTAGGTGAGCACCTGCGTGGTGACGTGCGGCCTCTAGGCCGACTCAGCAAGCACCTGCGTGGTGGAATGCAGATCTTCGTGAAGACCCTACCACCGCGCCAGCTCAGCAGCTTGCTAGCTTACATGGTGCTGCACGCCTCGTTGGCCTTGACGCGTGTCGAGGTAAGGTGAGGCAGGGACAGACGAGACGGGCCTAGTTCCCGTCCCTAATAAAGCGAGGGGGACACCTAATGAGCGCATTGAATGCGTTTTGTCCTATAATGACAAGTGATAAGCTTGTCCACTGTACACCTTTTCACCTCCTGTGTGCCACTGTGGCGTCCCCTTTGGCCTATAAAAGGAGGCTTACTGGAGGGGGATTCAGGCTCTTTGGACTACGCACACACCATAGCTAGTTCAAGAATACTCGAATATACAACGAAGTAGGACTAGGGTATTATGCATCCTCGCGGCCCGAACCTGGGTAAACGATCTTTGTGCTGGCTCCTAGACCCACTCTTTCCACAACCTCGCGCCCGCCGACCATAGTAGGTATTCCAGTGATCCCATAGGTGTCATTTTCCAACGACATCTTTGGCACGTCACGTAGGGGGCGCAGTTGTGAAAATCCGGTCTAGCAGTTAGTTTAGCAGTTTTTCATCGCCATGGCTTCCAAGGAAGAAGGCGACCGAATGAGCGGCGTCATTTGCGGATGCAGTGAATGCTCGCGCAGCGACAGGAAAGCTAAGTCATGCAAAACTTTGAGTAATTCTTTTTATATAAGATTATTCTCCTTGGAGATCTTTCCCTCTGTATGAGAAACCTGCACGCAGTGGGGCCCTTCCACTATTGGCAATGCCCTTGTTCTATTTTGAGTCCGCTCAACAGTTCGAGCGGCTGTGTCAAGAACGGCAGGGTGGCCTTCCGCTATTGGCAATGCTCTCGTTCTATCTTGAGTCCGCTCGATAGTTCATGCGGCCGCGCTGAGAATGGTAAGGTGGTTCTCATGGCAGCAAGCATAGCCGACAGGCTATTGGGGATCCATCCTCGAGGCGCCGCGGCTTGGGTTTACGCACCGGTAAGCCTACCCAATAACGTAGGTTGGACATACAAAGAGATATCAAACTGGAAAATAACATGCATCATTTCAAACTACTGCAGAGTTATATTACATCAATTGTTACTGCGGTTCTAACTAAAGATAAAAATTGTCTTGGTCGTGAACCTGCAACGATGATGAGAAATTGGGTGCCTAGTCCTGGCGCTGGCCTTCAACCCTCTGAATTCTGTCGACGCGGCTGATGATGGGTTGGATACACTCCTCGAGCGTCGCGAGGTCCACATCCTCCGACAAGCTCTCCAGCGTGGCGTCGAAGTCGAGGTTGGGGTTCCAGTATGCCACCTTGGTGAGGACCTTGGTCAAGGCACCCCGGCAATGCTGCCAGGCCTCATTGGCCTGAGAGCTCGCTCTGTTAGAGCGAAACTGCTCCAGGGCTCCAAGAACGCCCTCGAAGAACAGGGACAGAAAGCGAATAACTTACCTGTGCTGGGCTGGGAAGAAGTGGCCCCCTCCCCGCCAACATCTATTGCCGAGACGGAGCCACCAACGCCCAAGTTCGCCTCCTCCTCCTCCTCCTCCGTGCGCATAGGCTCGGTGCTTGGTGCCCTTGCCGGGGACGCCCCTCGGGGCGGCGTGGTCGATGCGGGCAGCGTGTTGAGGGTGGCCCTTGGTGGTTCCTCCTGCTGCCGTCCTCCTCCTGCAGCCATGGCAAGGTCAGTGCCAAAGGATCGTACCCCAACGCATGTTGATAGGGGGTGAGTGGTGGACGCATGCTGGGGGCTGAGAAGAGGGCTGCGCCGAGGGCTGCTGTCCGGGATGATCTCCACCACCGGCGTGCGCGAAGCGCCCGCCGAGGGCTGGTCGCCCTTCGAGGCCCTGGCCCTCTACGCCACCCTCTGGGCCAGCATCTCCCTGTCCCTGCGAAGCTGAAAACAAGTCAAGAA
This sequence comes from Triticum aestivum, assembly GCF_018294505.1. Taxonomy (NCBI): domain Eukaryota; kingdom Viridiplantae; phylum Streptophyta; class Magnoliopsida; order Poales; family Poaceae; genus Triticum; species Triticum aestivum. Next base: position 323,457,932 of record NC_057801.1, on the reverse strand, counting down.
AAGCGGCGCGGTCTGAAAGGACAGAGATGACAAAGGGCAAGATACTTACTCGTCCTCCACCTCCTCTTCCGCTGCCTTCCTCTTCCTCCTTGGGCTGAGAGATCCAAGCTCAAAGACGACCTCCGTGTCGACATCTGCGGGAGGAGGGGAAGGGGATGGAGTCCGGCAGTGCTTGGACGAAGAAGAGGCGGTCGCTTTCCTCTTCGCCACCGCGGCCTTCACCACTTTCTTTGCTGCCGTGGCCCTCGTCAGGCGCACGGACTCCTCCTGGACCTCTTACCGTAGTTCAGTCCTGCCGGGCTGGACCGGCTCGCCAGAGCTGGCCCACCACAGGACACGCCTTTTTCCCGTGGCCGGAGGGTTGTCGGCCTCGGCCTCTTCCTCGGTCGACTCCTCGACCACATCCTCAACAAGGGGGGCCTCGGTGTTTACGCTGCTGGCCTCCCCGGCAGACCCTGCCCATTGGGCGAGCTCCCTCTCCTCCGCGGCCGCGTCGGCCTCGTCCTCCACGCCACTAGCGCTGCCGGCCTCCCTGACATGCTCCGCCTCCACCACCCTAGCGGCGATGTAGTCCAGATCTGCCTCGGTGGTGTCCTGGATGAGCAGCGGCTCGTCGTGGTCATAGACCTCCGACAAGTTGTCGAAGAACTCCTCCACTTCACGTGCCGGGGGCTCGGCCCAGGACGGGTTGAGGCCGTGCACATTGAAGTCCAGCATCATGGCAATAATGGCGGACTGGCAAGATTTATTGCTCAGCGGGAACACACCCGTTGGCAACCCAAACAGGGGCCCCTTGACGGCCTTGCCGGCCTTCGCGGCCCTGCTGGTCCTCTCCACCCTACCGTCGCTGAACACGTCGAGCTGAAAGAGCCAGAAATGGGCGTGTCCCATCACCGTGAAGTTATGTTTCAGGCCAGGGTGGAGCCTCATGATGTCGGCCGCATTCCTGAAGTCCCAGTCCGACCTCCCCTTGTTATGCAGCGGGGTGATTCTGCGGCGGATGAAGTCCGCCTCAATCATCTCAAGGGTGAGCTTGGCCATGGTGATGCGATGGATCCTAGTGGTGGCGATCGAAAGCTTCTCGTCGTTGGCATCGAGGTTGCTCCAGTCCCCATGGCGGGTTGGCGGGCTCTAACGAACCCGGCAGAACTCCGGCGGGTCCTTCTCCTCGATCCAGCACCACCGACCCCGCCACTCCTCCCACCTCTCCTTCTGGGCACCCTCCGGATACGTGCCTTTCTCCTAGGCCCTTGGGATCCAGGAGATGCTCCCGGAGATGGCGCCCCCTGGTTGGATGCGAGGGGAGAAGTAGTGGTGAAAGAGCGCCCTGCTGGGGAGCACCCCGGCAAAGCCCTCACAGGGTTGAACAAAGAGAGCCATGCACGCCACGGCGTTCGGTGTGAGATCCAAAAGACGGAAGCCGTAGGTGCGCATGACGTCGTTGAAGAAGTCATAAAAAGGGGGACAGAGCCCGCAGGAGAAGAAATCAACAAAAAAGGAGTACCGATTTGGGCCGGCCGTGGTGCAATTGGCGGGGACGACGCGCGTGGCAGGGTGCCCAATCGTCTTCCTCCCGCAAAGGGGCAAGAAGAAGTCCTTGAGGTGGACCGAATCAACCATCGACGGGAAGTAGGCGAACTGCGTCCGCCGCGCCGCCGTGCCGCCGCCTCGCTCTCCGGCGCCTCCCTGTCCCCGGCATCCTTGGTCGCTGCCTTGCCCCTGGTGGTTTTGGGTGCCATGGAGGCTGGAAGGAGGCGAAGGATCAAGAGCAATGGGGGCACATCGGCAGCAAGCGGAAGCAAGAGCTTCGAATCTTTCGCCTGAGGAAGAAGAGAGAGACGGCAGTCTTGAGATTGGGAGAGGCGCAGAGGGTAAATGAGTAGCACGCCTGCGGTTATTCCTTTTTATGGGGAAGGCGCGGGCCGTCTCTTTACCTTTCACTATGATATGATGCATGCGTGCAGCGGGCGCCCCACGCATGACCCCCACGTCACACATAACCCTCCACGTCGCGCATTCAACGCGGGTCATGGGGAAGCGCAGCGGACGAAAAAGTCCCGCCTGCGCACCGTTCTGGGCCCAGCCCAACAACGCATTGTGCTTATGTGTGGCCCAGGCTCGGGGGCTCCAGTCGGTCCACAAAAGTAGGGGCTCTCTTTTTCACCCCTTTACTTGTGCGCGGGCAGTCAGAGCCGCGCCCGTGGCCACACTTAGCAGAGCAGAAGAGGGAAGCAAAAGGCGCAAGACAATCAAAGCGACGCCAAGACCAGAGACGCAAAGAGCAAGAGGGTGAGGTGGGCTCCCCCGACAAGACCCTTGCCGGACGCAGCCTCCACAGCCCCGACAGGGGCCTTGTCGGGGCAACTTGCCCAGCGCCAGCGAAGCGTGCTGATACGTCTCCAACGTATCTATAATTTTTGATTGCTCCATGCTACTTTATCTACTGTTTTGGACTATATTGGGCTTTATTTTCCAATTTTATATTATTTTTGGGACTAACCTATTAACTGTAGGCCTAACCCAGAATTACTGTTTTTGCCTATTTCAGTGTTTCGAAGAAACGAAATATCAAACGGAGTCCAAATGGAATGAAACCTTTGGAAACGTGATTTTCTCACCGAACGTGATCCAGGAGACTTGGACCCTACTCCAAGAAGTAACAGAGGCGGTCACGAGGGTGGAGGGCGCGCCCCCTGCCTCATGGGCCCCCTGTTGCTCCACTGACATACTCCTTCCTCCTATATATACCTACGTACCCCCAAACGATTAGAAGGGGAGCCAAAAACCTAATTCCACCACCGCAACTTCCTGTATCCACGAGATCCCATCTTGGGGCCTGTTCCGGAGCTTCGCCGGAGGGGGCATCAACCACGGAGGGCTTCTACATCAACACCATAGCCCCTCCGATGAAGTGTGAGTAGTTTACTTCAGACCTTCAGGTCCATAGCTAGTAGCTAGATGGCTTCTTCGCTCTTTTTGGATCTCAATACAATGTTCTCCCCCTCTCTCGTGGAGATCTATTCGATGTAATCTTCTTTTTGTGGTGTGTTTGTTGAGACCGATGAATTGTGAGTTTATGATCCGGCTTATCTATGAATAATATTTGAATCTTCTCTGAATTCTTTTATGCATGATTGGTTATATTTGCAAGTCTCTTCGAATTATCCATTTGGTTTGGCCAACTAGATTGGTAGTTCTTGCAATGGGATAAGTGCTTAGCTTTGGATTCAATCTTGCGGTGTCCTTTCCCAGTGACAGAAGGGGCAGCAAGGCACGTATTGTATTGTTGCCATCGAGGATAACAAGATGGGGTTTTTATCATATTGCATGAATTTATCCCTCTACATCATGTCATCTTGCTTAAGGCGTTACTCTGTTTTTAACTTAATACTCTAGATGCATGCTAGATAGCGGTCAATGAGTGGAGTAATAGTAGTAGATGCAGAATTGTTTCGGTCTACTTGTCTTGGACGTGATGCCTATATACATGATCATACCTAGATATACTCATAACTATGCTCAATTCTGTCAATTGCTCAACAGTAATTTGTTCACCCACCGTAGAATATCTATGCTCTTGAGAGAAGCCACTAGTGAAACCTATGGACCCCGGGTCTATTCTCATCATATCAATCTCCACTTTCTTTGTTTTTACTTTGCCTTTTACTTTTCACTTTGCATCTATATACCAAAAATACCAAAAATATTATTTGTCATCTCTATCAGATCTCACTCTCGTAAGTGACCTTGAAGGGATTGACAACCCCTAATCGCGTTGGTTGCGAGGAGCTATCATTAGGTGTAGGTACGAGGGACTTGTGCGTGGCCTCCTACTGGATTGATACCTTGGTTCTCAAAAACTGAGGGAAATACTTACGCTACTTTGCTGCATCATCATCTCCTCTTCGGGGAAGTCCAACGCAGTGCTCAAGAGGTAGCACATGCCACCCTTGAGCCCAAGTGTTCCAACGCCATCAACAACATTGGAACCAAGGCTCGGGAGGCACCTCCATGGTGGCATGAAGATCTTCGTGAAGATCATTAACACACAAGATCAAATGAGGACCAGAAGAAGATGATCCTCGGCAAGATCCTTGCCGAGGAAATCCACGAGACCTCTGGCAAGATCCTTGCCGGGGACGACCGCGATGTCACGGCAAGACCCTTGCCAGGACCCCGAAAAGACCCTTGCCGAGGACATCAGCGGGGCCGTGGCCAGGCTGGCATGTTCCAAGACTCCACCGCCATTCCCATGCAGCTACCAGCCCAGCCAGCTAGGCGAGCACCTGCGTGGCGACGTGTGGCCTCTAGACCGACTCAGCAAGCACCTGCATGGTGGCATGCAGATCTTCGTGAAGACCCTGCCACCGCGCCAGCTCAGCAACCTGCCAGCTTACATGGCTCTGCATGCGATAAGCTTGTCCACTATACACCTTTCCACCTCCTGTGTGCCACTGTGGCGTGCCCTTTTGCCTATAAAAGGAGGCCCGAGGCATACTGGAGGGGGATTTGGGCTCTTTGGACTACTCACACACCATAGCTAGTTCAAGAACACTCGAATATACACCGAAGCAGGACTAGGGTATTACGCATCCTTGCGGCCCGAACCTGGGTAAACGATCTTTGTCCTGGCTCCTAGACCCGCTCTTTCCACAACCTCGCGCCCGCCAACCGTAGTAGGGATTCGAGTGATCCCATAGGTGTCATTTTCCACCGATAGAGACTTCAACCCACAAAAGGTAACGGCTGCGCGAGTCCACGGAGGTCTCCACCCACGAAGGGTCCACGAAGAAGCAACCTTGTCTATCCCACCATGGACATCACCCACGAAGGACTTGCCTCACTAGGGTAGATCTTCACAAAGTTGGCGATATCCTTGCCCTTACAAACTCCTTGGTTCAACTCCACAATCTCGTCGGAGGCTCCCATGTGACACCTAACCAATCTAGGAGACACCACTCTCCAAAAGGTAATAGATGGTGTGTTGATGATGAACTCCTTGCTCTTGTGCTTCAATTGATAGTCTCCCCAACACTCAACTCACTCTCATAGGATTGGATTTGGTGGAAAGATGATTTGAGTGGAAAGCAACTTGGAAAAGGCTAGAGATCAAGATTCATATGGTTGGATTGGAATATCTTGGCCTCAACACATGAGTAGGTGGTTCTCTCTCAGAAAATGGGTAGTGAAAGTGTAGGCACGTTCTGGTTGCTTCCCTCACGAATGAGGAGGGGGTGGAGGGGTATATATAGCCTCCACACAAAATCTTACCGTTAGACACAATATACCAAACTCGATGGGACCGAATCAGAAAACTCGGTCGAACCGATTTAGTACATAATGTGACCGTTACGCAATTTCGGTGGGACCAATATGATCAACTCGGTGGGACCGATGTGCAAGGGTTAGGTTAAAACCTCATCTCGGTTTGACCGATTACACAACTCGGTGGGACCGATTTGGTAATAAGCAAAACAGAGAGTTGGTCAGGCAAACTCGGTGTGACCGATTACATCTTCTCGGTGGGACCGAAAATATTGTAATAGACAACAGAGAGTTTGCAAGCCCATCTCGGTGAGACCGAGATCCCATCGGTGTGATCAAATTGATTAGGGTTTCTGGCAGTGGCTATGTCAACTGAACTCGGTGGCGCCGGATGGATCAAATCGGTGGGGCCGAGTTTGACTTTTGGTTTGGGACATATGTGGATATGAGAAAGTGGTTGAGGGCTTTGGAGCATATCACTAAGCATTTTGAGCAAGCAAGCCATTAAGCAACACCTCATCCTCTTTTAATAGTATTGGCTTTCCTATAGACTCAATGTGATCTTGCATCACTAAAATAGAAAATGTAGAGTCTTGGACTTTAGAGCTTGAGCCAATCTTTTGTCCTTAGCATTTTGAGGGGTCCACAGTCCTAATCCATGCCATGCCAAACATTGAACTTTGCTGAAATATTTATCTTGAAATGGCATTAGTTTAATGAGCTATATGTTGTTAATCATTACCAAAACCACCTAGGAATAGTTGCACTTTCAATCTCCCCCTTTTTGGTAATGGATGACAACATATAGATCAAAGCTTCAAAAAATGATAATAAGATTGAAATATCGTTGCTTTGAGAAGTATGTGATAAGCAAGTGCTCCCCCTAAATTTGTGCATTATTTAAAATTTTCTTTGGACTGCAAATGTACAATGTGTTAGGGTCATGGGTCACTCTTCCATGTCACATACATCTTGGTGGAGCGCTCAAAATGATAACAATTGAAAACATGCACTCATCACCAAGCAAAGTGAATGATCTTAAATGGATATAAGGTAGCATATGATCAAACACATGATAATCCAAGTATCTCACAAAAGACATAGTGTAGCAAGCAAATAAAGTGCAAAGAGAGACAAAAACAACACTCTTTCTCTTGAAGACTATGATCTATACATATTTCTCCCCCTTTGGCAACAAGTTACCAAAAAGTTAAAAATATGCATAGTGCTATGCGTCTCTCAGGCTTGGTATTCATGAGGTGGTGTGGAGATGACTCCAAGGTCAAAGGCTTCTGTAGATGTAGCTGGAGCTGGTGGAGTGGCTGCTGGAGGTGGCACTGAAGCTGTGGCTACTGGTGCAGATGTAGTGGCTCTTGTATCAGGAACAGGCACTACAGCAAACCTCTGACCTCTTGGCACTCTTGTGAAAGCATCTGTAGTAGAATTGCCTTTCTTCTCCTCTACCTCCTCCTGGAGTTGCTCAACTACTGACTGAATCTTAGTTACTTTGACATCAAGATCATATAATTCCTGTTTAATGATCCTCTCCAAACTCTCCTGATTTTGAGTCAGGGTGGCCAAGCCCTTCTCAATCCTCAAGGTGGATTGGATCAGATATCCAAGTTGATGTTGTTTACTATTTAAGAACACCTGATATGCCTCTTTAGCACTTGGCATCTTTGCAGCTTTCTCTGCCCTTGCTTTCTCTCTCTGCTCATGTGCTTGCACTGAGGAAGGATCTTTCTCATCCATAACAATAGTGCTATCCTCAAAATCTGGCTTGAGAGGTAAATGCTCCTTGTCCAAGAAGTAAGTACATGTACCCATCTTGGAGTTGATGAGCACCTGAATTTGTGGAGCATACCCACAAGACTTCTTCTGATCTGCAGCTGTCCTCTTGATTGTTTCCGCAATCGGACTCATCACTTTGAACTTCCGAGGAACATCAAATATGTGTAGCAAGTTGATGGAATGTCCTCTTATCATTCTATGATCTCCAGACTTGGGCAAAAGAGTATGCCCTAGGATGGTATTGATTGTAGGCAGGCCTGACAATAAGTGCTTTACTGAGCCAAACTTGTGAGTTTCCAGGTCTGCATAAGGAATTTCCTTGTATATACTTGCCATTGAGTTATGGTCTTTCTTCTTCTTGGCATACACATCCAAGTCATCCTCATGAGCTTCTAGAGCATTTATCAATTTGGCCCATTCATCAATGGTGGACTGGTACCTGGTACCTTCTGACATCCATACAATTCTGCCATCAGGATAAAAGTGTGCAGTGGAGTAAAATTGCATGATCAGCTCATCATCCCACTTAGTGAGCTTCTAGCCAATAAACTTGTCCACTTAACAAGCCTTGAAGCTATCATAGACACCTGGGAACTGATCTTCATTTTCTCTAATGTATGTCCAGTCAATCCATCTCATGTCACATACTATGGGCTTCTTATCAAGCAGAATAGTCTCATAAAAATCTTGCTGTTCCTTAGTGTGGAACCTGTAATCCACAATAGTTCTCCTCCTTATAGCATATGGGTCATTCTTCCTCCAAAGTCTTAGTCCTGCATCCTTCCTGATCCTCATGTCCTCTGCTACAGGATGTGTATCATTGTGGTCTGGAATCTTTAGTTTGAGCTTCCTTAGCACTTGGGCTTCACCTTCTTTTTCTTCAACTTCAGGCACTGGGGCCTTGTTCTTCTCCTCAGTAGGAATGTTTCTTGTACTCCTCTTGGGTGCAGTCTTGGTGGCTGGAGCAACAGCTTTGGGAGCAGATTTTGGCTTAGCAGCAACCCCTGACTTAATTGTATCTCCCATTAGCTTTTGTGCCTTAGGTGCTGGAGCAGCATCCTCTTCCTCTTACTCTTCATCATCAGATCTCACCATAGTATCCTTTCCAAGTACTTTCGCTGTTGTGGTTCTTGCCCCCTTCTTCTTCTTCTTGTCATCACCAGCTGCCTCTTCTTCAGATTCAATTGTGAACTTCATGGTTTCTCCTGTGGAAACTTTCCTTGGCTTGGATGTAGGCACTCTCCTTGCTGGTGCCTTTCTGTTCATGCCTGGCATAGTGGATGCAGCAGTGCCAAACTCCTTCTTCACCACCTTGTTCTTTGAAGTGGCCTCATCCTCAGTTGCAACATAATCTTTATCTTCTGAATCTGACGTTCTCTTCTTTCTTGCTCTAGTAGCTTCCTTGGGCAAGTTACTAGGTGTGCTCCTGCTGCCTTCATCATAGCTGCTAGAGGGACTAGTGCCCTCACTCAACTGCTCTTGCTGTTCAGATCTGTTCTCGCTATCACTCTGGTCAGGCATCTTGCAGGCAAACTATCAGCAGACCCTATGAATAGGTTGTAGATGAGGTAGAGTAGATGAGCATCACAAAGTACAGAGGTTTTGCAAAATAAATTGAGTCAAAGACTTAGTTTTAGTTCTCTACAGAAGTGATCTCGGAGCTACCGAATTGACAAACTCGGTGATACTGAAGCAACACTTGGAACCTAAACTAGTGAACTCGGTTAGACCGATTCACAGTTAGGTGGCACCGAGATTGCTAGGGCTTCACAGAATCTCGAACTCGGTCACACCGATTTGCAATTTTCGGTCAGACCGAAAAGCGCATGTGCAATGGCCAAAGCCGAATCGGTGAGACCGATTTCTACATTTTGGTCGGTCCGAGATGAGTTCTGCGGAGAGCTAACCCTAAAATTTTCGAATAAATCTAGGCCTAAGGAAGATTTAGCTGGATAGATTAATCTCATTCGTGGCAAGAATCATGGCATTGTCCTTGTGCTAGGAATCGTAGTTAAAAAGACATCACAAGGGGTCGAACACATACCCTAGAATGGCGGGTGTTCGCTACGGCAGCGACAGTGGTGTAGAATCCATCGACGGTGGCAGAATCCAACGTCGGGAGGTCGCTGGCGGCGAGAAGACGATTTGGAGACCCGAGGAGGCAGAGCAGGACACCCGCGGGCTGAGGGGATTTTTGAAGTAATTTCCAAAATCTCACCCGTGGGTATTTATATCTCGACCCTGTCGGTGTGACCAAGTGGAACAACTCGGTGGCACAGAGATTGCAGAATCGCAAGCGGTTGCTGCAACCCGGGGTGACCGAAGTGTTCAAATCGGTTGCACCGAGATGAAAACCTAGATCAACTTAGTGAACTCGGTGTGACCAAAATGGATGTCTCGATTAGACCGAAATGCACAAAGAGGTTTTCGAAGTTTAAGTCTATGACGAACTGGGGACTCCGAGTGCTCCTCACACAGAGTGGTTCAAATCTGACTTGATCAAACTTTGTGGTGTAGCATGAATAGAGTTTGATACAAGAAAAACATAGATAGCTAGAGAAGGTTCTTAGGCATTCTTGTCCATCTACTTGGCAAAAGAGAAAAATAATCCAAACAAAAAAAACAACAAGTGGATGTCCTCGAATGAGTAGAATATGCAAACGACATGCTCACACAATAAAATGACAAATGAAATATGTGACAAAGCATGCACAACCAATTCTAGCATCTATCAAACAATTGGCGATGACTAGGTCATCTATATATAAGTATATTGACTTAGGAGTCAAATGAGAACATTTGATCATCGGTCATACTCATCGCTTAATCACAAGTGGGATTAACACTTTTACATAAAGCATTGTTGTGTTCACACCATTAGAGTTGCTTTAGCTCAATTCTTTAGAGTAAAGCTCCCCTAGATGTGAGATCCCCCCTTAAGAGGGATGAACTAACCTTGGGTTTTGTTGATGATGACTTCATGTAGGTGTTGAAGATGTGGATGCTCAAAGTTGTTGTAGATCATTTGGAGCAGTCCATTGGAGTGAGTTGCACTTTCAATACCTACACGGGTTAGTCCCACAAGGAACAAATAAGGATATCCATAGACATAGAGTGATGCACACACAAGATGATGTCCATGAAAGCATTAGGTTACCTTGTCCCTTGTCTTATGAACAAGAGTGTTTGTGACTCCTTGAACTAGTGCTAGATGTGGAAGTAGATTGCACTTGTCCTTGCCAAAATGATATGAGTGAAGTATATTGGAGGAGTCACCCTCAAGAACTCTCTAGTCCTTCTTCTTTGGGATCCACATCATCTTGATGGGAATCCTTGGGGTTGTAGTGGAACTTGATGAAGTAGAACTTGATGTAGTCTTGGGAACCCACTTGACCAAGGCCTTGGAGCTTCTTCAAATGCAACAATCTCCTCTTGAAGCTTGTCCTTGCCTTTTTTGCTTGTGGTCTTGCGGTGGAAGATCATCTTGAGCTTGTGTCCCTTGGAAAGAAGTAGGATCATACTTCTCTTGTTAGGGAACAAACTTTGTCTTGGAGTATTGATCTTGTTCCCACTCAACTACATTGGCATTGAACCTTTGTTCAAAACCAACACATTGATTCTTTCGGTGCCTTCCTTGATTGCGTACAATTTCCTCAAATTGCTCACTTCCGACAAGGCTCTTGTAGACACCTTTCTCTATAATCCCCTTCAATAAGCTATTTTCTTGCTCAAGTGTAACTTGGCTAAGAGAATCATTAGTGGAATAAAGAGAACTACTAGAAACAACAACATTGGATTTAGCATGATTATTGTTACTACTAGAAGAAGAATCTTTCTTACTCTTGTTGCTAGTAGATTTTACTTGTGGCATGTAAGTAGATAAGAGTAATGCTTGCCAATGTAAGAAGAACTTTTCTTGCGAAGATCATCATTGATTGCCTTTAAAAACTCATGCTCTTGCTCAAGGTTGAGCTTTTCAAAGCGTAACTTCTCATGAGTCTTTAAAAGTTCTCGATGATATTCCAAGGTAGTTTCATGAGCTAACTTAAGAGTGTTTAGTTCTTTAGTTAGACGCTCAATCTTCTCCTTATCATTGTCATTCGTTTTATCTTGATTAGCATGATTAATTAATGTTTCATCATAGTATTCATCACTAGAGTTGTCAACAAGTAAATCATCATCACCTAACAAGTCATCTTCATCACTATTGAAATCAACATACTCGGGGTGTGATACCTTTGGGACTTTGGCCATGAATCATCTTCCAATTCCTTCATTTGGTGAGTCAAATATGTCGTAGGAGTTGGTTGACACAAGTGCTAGACCGGTAGCACCTTCATCTTGAGTATATTCGGAGTCGGAGTGATGGTCGGAGTCGGAGCCGGATACCCATTCACCAACATGAGCTTGATATCTTTGCTTTGTGTAGCTCTTTGATGATTTGTCCTTCCTTTCCGAATCCTTGCTTCTCCGGGAGGTTCTTCATTCATAACGACCATCTCTACTCCTCCTTTCTCTTGGTGGTGATTCTTCTCTTCTACTTCTTCTTTTAGGTGAATCTTCTCTCCTTTTGTAAGGAGCCGTACACTCACAGGAGTAGTGTCCAGGTCTTCCACAGTTGTAGCAATTACGTTCACGACTCGAAGATCTTTTGTCATTGTAGAACCTTGACTTGGAACTTCTTTCCTTGCTTCTACTCTCATATAACTTGTTGAAGTTTTTCACCATTAGGCTCAATTCCTCATTGAAGGTTTTTTTCTCACTTGATGATGTAGGAGCATCACATGAGGCTTTGTAAGCACCACTTGACTTGTTGTGAAGCTCTTCCTTATCCTTGAGTGACATCTCATGAGCAACAATTCTTCCAATGACTTCCGTTGGCTTGACATCTTTGTAATTGGGCATCATTTGGATCAATGTGCATACGGTATCATATTTTCCATCCAAGGCTCTTAGGATCTTCTTGATGATGAATTTCTCGGTCATCTCTTCACTTCCTAAGCCGACAATCTCATTTGTGATGAGAGCAAGCCTAGAGTACATTTCAGTGACACCATCACCATCCTTCATTTTGAACTTGTCAAGTTGACTTTGAAGCACATCCAATTTGGATTCCTTGACGGAGTCGGTACCTTCGTGCATATCAATCAAAGTATCCCAAATTTCCTTTGCATTCTCAAGGCGGCCGATTTTGTTGAATTCTTTGGGGCACAATCCGTTGAATAGGATATCACAAGCTTGAGCGTTGTATTGCAGCATCTTCAATTCTTCCGCGGTAGCTTCACGGTTCGGTTCTCTCCCATCGAAGAATTCACCTTGCAAGACAATACACAAAATAGCCCAAACGGCGGGGTTATGTCAAAGAATATGCATTTTCATCTTATGCTTCCAACTAGCAAAATTAGTACCATCAAAGTAAGGACCTCTACGGTGGTAATTTCCCTTGCTAGACGCCATACTTCCCCTAGGTTGTGAAATCAAGGCTATGATCACCAAAAGCTATGGAAATCAAGGCAAATGGAGACCAAAGCTATGATACCAATTGTAGGATTGAAAGTATGTCAGGAGGGGGGGGGGGTTAGACTACTTGACCAAATAAAAACTTAACCTTTTCCCAATTTTAGTTCTTGGCAGATTTTAACAATTTAGCACAAGTCAAGCAATCTTAACAAAATTCATGCAAGCATGCAAAGAGTATATAAGCAACGAAAAGTAAAGCATGCAACTTTCAAGAATGTAAAGGGAAGGGATTGGAGTGTGCAAACGCAATTAGAGACACGAATGTTTTTGGCGTGGTTCCGATAAGTGGTGCTATCGTACATCCACGTTGATGGAGACTTCAACCCACGAAGGGTAACGGCTGCGCGAGTCCACGGAGGGCTCCACCCACAAAGGGTCCACGAAGAAGCAACATTGTCTATCCCACCCATGGCCATCACCCATGAAGGAGTAGCCTCACTAGGGTAGATCTTCATGAAGTAGGCGATCTCCTTGCCCTTACAAACTCCTTGGCTCAAGTCCACAATCTTGTCGGAGGCTCCCAAGTGACACCTAACCAATCTAGGAGACACCACTCTCCAAAAGGTAATAGATGGTGTGTTGATGATGAACTCCTTGCTCTTGTGCTTCAAATGGTAGTCTCCCCAACACTCAACTCACTTTCATAGGATTGGATTTGGTGGAAAGATGATTTGAGTGGAAAGCAACTTGGGAAAGGCTATAGATCAAGATTCATATGGTTGGATTGGAATATCTTGGCCTCAACACATGAGTAGGTGGTTCTCTCTCAGAAATGGGTAGTGGAAGTGTAGGCACGTTCTGATGGCTTCACTCGCGAATGAGGAGAGGGTGGAGGGGTATATATAGCCTCCACACAAAATCTAACCGTAACACACAATATACCAAACTCGGTGGGACCGAATCAGAAAACTCGGTCGGATTGACTTAGTACATAATGTGACCATTATGCAATTTCTGTGGGACCGATATGATCAACTCGGCGGGACCGATGTGCAAGGGTTAGGGTAAAACCTCATCTCGGTTTGACCGATTACACAACTCGGTGGGACCGATTTGGTAATAAGCAAAATAGAGAGTTGGTCAGGCAAACTCGGTGTGACCAATTACATCTTCTCGGTGGGACCGAAAATATTGCAATAGACAACAAAGAGTTTGCAAGCCCATCTTGGTGAGACCGAGATCCCATCGGTGTGAAGGAATTGATTAGGGTTTCTGGCAGTGGCTATGTCAACTGAACTCGGTGGCGCTGGATGGATCAAATCAGTGGGGCCGAGTTTGTCTTTTGGTTTGGGACATATGTGGATATGAGAAAGTGGTTGAGGGCTTTGGAGCATATCACTAAGCATTTTGAGCAAGCAAGCCATTAAGCAACACCTCATCCCCTTTTAATAGTATTGGCTTTCCTATAGACTCAATGTGATCTTGGATCACTAAAATAGAAAATGTAGAGTCTTGGACTTTAGAGCTTGAGCTAATCTTTTGTCCTTAGCATTTTGGGGGGTCCACAGTCCTAATTCATGCCATGCCAAACATTGAACTTTCCTGAAATATTTATCTTGAAATGGCATTAGTTCAATGAGCTGTATGTTCTTAATCATTAGCAAAACCACCCAGGTATAGTTGCACTTTCAATGATGCTGGTAGAGGACAAGTTTCAAAGAGTGGAGCTGGGTCAGATATGCAGGATGAAAATGACACAGTTTTTATCTCAGTATTGAAATCGGTAGCATCGGGTTGTTATTTTTGGTGGCACCGAGAAGATTCGGTTTGACCGATATAAACAAACGGGTGAGGCCGAGTTCAACCTAGAGAGAAAACACTTGTCACCTCAGCTCACTTAGGCAATTAGGATCTCACAAGGATATGCAAGGAATTAACTGAAGGATTTGCAATGAATTGGATGCAGGGAAATGCAGAAAAAAGGAAAAGAAAAGAAATCTAGATGAAGTTTTTTTTGAAAGGGGAACAAGCATGCAAGATACAAATGCAAGAACACAGAGAAACAACAGAGAACCTCATCTAGAGATGGTCGGCGACAAAGTTACCTATGTTAGAGTATATTGACGTAGGAGTCAAGTGAAGACACTTGATCATAGGTCATACTCATCGTTTAAGCTCAAAATGGGGTTGCAACTCTTTGTTTAAGCAATTTGATGTATTTTCATCTTGTTGAGTTGCTTGGACCCATGTCTTGGGGTAAAGCTCCTCTAAGATGGAATGACATACCTTTGGTGGTGGTGGTGATCTTGGTCATGTAGTTGAACTTGTGTAGGGTGCTCAATGTTGATGTAGTTCATCAAGAGTTGGGGCACCACTTGTAGTTGAAGTTCATCTTCCTACATGGGTTAGTCTTGCTAGGAAGAGCACTTGTGTATCCAAAATGACAATCATGAAATTTGATACCAAATGAAATTTGATACCAAATGAAATTTGACATAAGAAGTTTGTCAAAGGATATATTGAATGGATTTGTGCTTCCTTGTCTTCATCCACCATTTTGTAGAGACTTGGAGATGTAGAGATTTCTTAGAATGTGATTGAGTTGCAATCTCATAGAGTTGGGCTTATCCAAGTACCTACAAGGGTTAGATAGCATGCAAGAGTACAACTATATACAAGACATATGATCATCATCATAAGAGAAATATCAAGGATTAGTCATAGTAAGGCTCACGCCTTGCATGCATCCACATGGAGTTTCTACTCCAAATTTGAGGCATCAATGATGTTCAATTCACCTCTCAACCTGCAAAACACTTTCTCATCAAGTGGTTTGGTGAATATATCCGCCAATTTCTTATCAGTATGAACATGCTTAAGTTTGATATCTCCCTTAGCAACATGATCTCGAATGAAATGATGACGAACTTAAATATGCTTAGTTCGAGAATGTTGCACGGGATTATGAGCAATCTTAATAGCACTCTCATTGGCACAAAGCAATGGATGTTTCACATATATCCCATAATCCTTAAGAGTTTGGGTCATCCAAAGTAATTGAGCACAACATTAACCAGCGGCAATGTATTCTGCTTCAGTGATGGATAAGGATATCGAGTTTTGTTTCTTGGAGGACCAAGACACAAGAGATCTACCAAGAAATTGACAAGTAACCGAAGTGGACTTTCTATCAACCTTCTCACCGGCATAGTCCGAATCGGAGTAGCCAACAAGATTAAAAGAAGACCTCTTAGGATACCAACTGCCAAAATTTGGTGTATGTATTAAGTATCTCACTATCCTTTTCACAGCCTTAAGATGAAATTCTTTGGGGGCCGGTTGATATCATGCACACATGCACACACTTAGCATAATATCGGGAAGAGAGGCACATAGATATGATAATGAACCAATCATAGAGTGGTAAACCTTTTGGTCAACCGGTTCGCCATCCTTTGTCAAGTCAATATGTCCACTAGTAGGCATGGGGGTATTCATACCTTTGCGTTCTTGCATGTTGAACTTCTTGAATAAGTCCTTGGTATACTTTTTTTGAGAGTTAAAGGTTCCCTCCTTAGTTTGCTTGATTTGTAAACCAAGAAAGAACTTGAGTTCACTCATCATAGACATCTCAAACTTTGACATTTGTCGGATTTCGGGTTCCGGCAAAACCCTTGAGGTTCGAACACTAGGGTGTGCACGAAGATTTCCCCCTACCGAATCATGCTCTCAGCCTTGCCGCGATCTCTAAGCTAGCTCGATGAACTCACAACACAAGAGACACAAGATTTATACAGGTTCGGGCCACCATTGTGGTGTAATACCCTACTCCTGTGTGGTGGTGGTGGATTGCCTCTTGGGCTGATGATGAATAGTACAAGGGAAGAATAGCCTCCTGAGGAGAGGTGTTCTTGTGGTTGGCGAACTTGTGTGGATGAGGATGATCTGAATGATCCGTTCCCTTCTATTGTGGTGGCTAGTCCTATTTATAGAGGCCCTGGTCCTCTCCCCAAATATTGAGTGGGAAGGGATCCAACAACGGCCAATTTGAAAGGGGACAACTAGTACAAGCTATCCTGACTAAAGGTGGTCTTCGCCTGTCAAAGGTGCTGGTGGTGACGCCATCTTGGGCTCCACGATAACCTCAGTCCTGTCGTCCTGCTGGTCTTGGTCTTGTTGCACCGATATGGAAACCTTTGCCTGATGCCTCCGTACTCCGCACCTGCACTTGCCCTCTTAGCACCAAAGGGGAAATGAGGACACTACGCGCGCTAGCGCTCGTCTGGCCTTGGTCGTCATGGCTTGCGTCACAGGAACCTCGCGAGGTACCCCTCGCCTTGATATCTCCGCCTCTGTCACGAGCCTGCCTGGTGAGGCCGCTACTGAGGAGGCCTTGTGTCGTCCACCCCGCGAGGCTTGGCCCCTTGCGAGGGTCTTGAGTGTTGGTTGATGAAGACGGGCCGTACTGGGCCACTGGTGGAGCCACGCCGTGGGCCGCAGGCAGGCAAGTCTAGGGACCCCCATTCCCAGAACACCGACAGTAGCCCCCGGGCCCAAGGCGCGCTCGTACTTGGCTTAGCGGAGAAGCCAAAGGGCTAGTGCGGAGCGCCGCGGGCCCCAACAGCCTGTAGCATTGGTCGACGCGTGGCGACTGGTGGGCCGTGGGCGTCTCCACTTCCCCATGCTGCCCTGATATCCGCCTGGCTAGGCGACCATGACACCCTACTCAGTTATTTCCCCCTCACAGGTGACGTGTTCCCTATCTTCCCTTCTTCCTCGAGCCCCTGCCTCTGCTTCCAATCTGACTCGAGCTCTGTCCCCTCCATTGACATGGCGCCGACTCACACGGAGAGAGGTAAGAAGCCTATGCTCACAGCCAATCCTCCCCTGACAATCGAGCCTACCGTCGGTCGATCGCGGATGCACAACCGGGAGGCCATGGGCAAGGTCTGCCCTACGCTCGCTTCCAGATTCAATGAGTGGGGAGGGACGGTGGCTTGGCCTACGTCCCGAGCTTCCGTTGACAGGACAACCACTGACGTTCGATTCTTTGTTGATGCCTTGTGGGCTAGGCTGGTTCCCCCTTTCTCCGCCTTCTTCAATGAAGTGCTTTCCCATTACCAGATTCACATGCTGCATCTTGATCCCCAATCCGTTGCCCTTCTCGCCGTCTCCGCCTTTGTTTGCGAGGCCATGGTGGGAATTTCTCCTTCCGTTGCCCTCCTGCACCATTTCTTCTCGCCACATCTGATCGACCCCTCGCAGTGCTAGGGGTGCCTGAGCTTCTAGGCTATGGCAGAGACGGTCACCTCGAGGATTGATTTTGATCTCCCACCGTCCACGAGCAGGTTCCGGACGTGGTGGGTGTACGTGGATGTTGGAGTGCTCAGCCGCCTGCTCTCGCCTCCTTCGTCGCCCGCCATCCCCAACTCCGGCTGGGCCCATGAGAAGCTCGCGAGCTCTTGCATTTCCTTTGTCTGGCTCCGGTTGAAGAGGTTGAAAGACCTTGGCATGACTGCGCCCTAGGTGGCGAAGGACTTCCTCCAGCGTCGCATTGCCCCTCTCCAGCGCCATTCCCGGCTGATGTGGGCCCTGGCTGGTGACCGAGATCGCATGAGGCTTCAGGAGTCGGGGCTCTCGCCTGAAGCGCAGAGGATGATACCTGAAGCCTTGATTGGCAACGCCTCGCCGGGCGACATGTCACAAGGGGGTTGTCTCTTGTATCTCTGCCCGAACAGGGTTGAGTTCGCGGGGCAGATGCCTTCCTTCAATGAATGGGGGCTGCACTCGGTCGGCCTTGCGGGGCCTCGTGAGAATCCTATCATCGTGGCTCCCCTTCTTGCTGCCAGTGCCGAGCTTGCCCCAAGTGTGGACGCAGGAAGGCAAGCACCGCTGGAGGCTGTAGGCGTGGGTGTTGAGGTGCCGACGCCACTTGAGGTTCCTGAGGCACCATCCTCGGGAGCCCGTGAGGCCTGCCCTCAGGCAGTCGTGGAGGGGGAGATGCAGTCGCCGGCTCCTGAGGCCGGAGCTCCTGAGGCCTCGACAAGCCAACACGCGGTGGAGCCTAATTGCTCTTCCCAGCTTGGCGCTCCTGGGGTCGGCCACCTGGGTGCCTCTCCAGCCACGCCCCGTGCTGGCCCCCACGTCCAATGCCTAGGCCAGTTCTGCGTGGACTTCGCTGCGCTCCAGAAGAGGAAGGAGTCTTCGAGCTACAGTGGTGGCACCATCCGGCTGTTGAAACATAGAAAGTACATCGCCATAGACGAGTAAGTACCTTATCCTTGTAATTCCTCAATCGCTGCTTCCCTACCTGACTGTGGCTCTTCCGGATCCCTCCTTCCAAGCCCGCGGGGTCTCCGAGAAGCAGCCTCCTCTGGCCTTGCCTTCATCGCTAGCCTTGAGCGCCCCAAGGTTGCACGCCGCCCCTGGCGCGGGGTCGGCTGGAGAAGCAAGCCTGCCTGCCAGGTGCCTTGAGCCCGTGCCCTTGCCGCCTTTCCTTCGCAACCCTGCCTGGAGCGTGGCCAGCCTACCCAGGGCTCCTCCTTTGGTCGTGGATGGCAGCTGGTTGGCATCCATCCTGGGCCCCTCTTCAAGTGGCGAGCCTGCGCCATTCCGGGTCCCTTGCGGGGCCTGGCCAGTGACCATGGGGGTGCCAGCCCCCAGCCCCCTGCTGAGAGGGGGCGAACCACTTCAGATCCCGCTGAGGGCGCCAGCGACGGGTATGACATCAGCAGCGTGCTCAAGCTTGCGCGCGAACGAAGCATCGTCCGCCTCGAGTTCTTCTAGAAGGCGATGGATGCGATGGGTCAGCTTGGTGGAGAACTTGCGGATGTAGACGGGTGACTTGAAGCCGAGGGCCCGCGGCTGATCGAGGAGCGGCATAAACTGAAGGTGGCCATCAACCTCGCACACCACCAGCGTGAGCTTGACAACACGAAGGCCGAGGCGTCCCTTGGAACCTCGCGTGAGGCCTGCTCCCGAGCTTTGGAGGAGGCCCAGGAAGCAGATCGTCGTCGCGAGATCGCAGAGAAGTGCGCGTGGGAGCTCCAAGCCTGGAGCGCTTCCTTGGAGAAGTAGGTGGAGTTGCGCCAAGCCGCTCTTGCGTTGCTGAGGGGGACGCCTTTCGAGGAGGAGGAGGTCCTGAAGCGTGAGGAAGCATTGACGCTGGAGGCCACCAAGCACAGTCTTGATCTTGAGCGATTGGAGACGAGGGAGCGCCAGGTTGCCGAAGCGGAGGACGCCGTTGGCGCTCGCGAGGTCCGTGTGCAGGAAGAGGTCGACCACCGCGTGGCCGAGGCTCGCGTGGATCTTGTGAGCAGGTATGACCTGAAGCTGAAGCTGGTTGAAGCCGAGGTTGCAGGTAGGACTACCGCCCTCAGATCCAGGCTAACCGAAGCGGAACGGCGCGCGGAGGCCGCTGCAGCCGCCCTGGTCTCGGTGTAGGCCGAGCTGGCCTCCGCCCGTGCCGAGCTGCTTCCTCTTCAGTAGCGGGTTGCCGACGCCGAGTCCATCGTGCAACAGAACAGGGAAGAAATGCTTCAACGGCGGACGTTTGAGAACATGCACAGCCCCATGCTCCAGGAACTCAGGAACAGGGCCAACACAGCCCTGGGCAACATCTGTAGCGAGAACGCCCCGCATCCCCACACGACCGACTACGCTGGTCATCTCCACTTCTTTACTGACATGGTGACAAACCTGGAGAACCGCTCAGAGAGAGCTCACTAGCTTGTTGAGGAGAGGAGCCGCAGCCTGCTCGGGCGCGCGTTTTCCCGCATCTTCAGCCATCTTCAGAACACCTACCCCGACTTTGACTTTGACGCCGCCATCGCCCCGGTGCCCGATGCGATCCGGTGCAACCTGGCACGGTGGGTGGAGGATAACGTGGATGCGCTTGTTAGGGCCTTTGCTTCCGACGATGACGGGGTGGTAGTTGCGGCGAACGAAGGCGACGTGGTCGATGATGGTGACAACAGTGCCGGTGATGGTGGTGGCGATGCCAGCGCCAGCGACAGTGGCGCCAGCGATGCATCTGGAGGTGACCCGGGGGACGCGGTGAGCGACATGTCTGACTGATTCCGCGTTTCTCCACTGTTTATCCTGCACACAGAAGCTCAGGCATGGCCCTAAAGGTCGTAAGAGCATTTTGGGAGGGTATGCCCCTCATGTAAAAAGATTGCCGTCTCTGTGCTTTTAGGGCCAATGCTGAATATGTGCTTCCATGAGTCTATGGGCCCTGCAGCGAGCTTGTTGTTGTGGTTTACCTTTAGCCAGGACAAGTCCTGAACCGGCTCGCGAGGTCGTGAGCTTCGGAGGGTCCCCTGAGGGACCTGCCGACCTAGCCAAGAGGGCCTCATGAGAGCAAGTGCCAGCCGTAGTATGGCATGCGTGCAACGCACGCGTGCTTCGCCCAGCCCCGCCCGCGAGGGGCTCGCGAGGGGGAGGCAGCTGATGCGAACTCCAAATTACAGCAGGACTGAGAACGCAAGAAACCACACGAATGAGAAAAGTCACCCTCCCCGCACACACAAATAAAAAAAATCAACTCCAACTTAAATCTGAAGCAAGGAAGCTCGACTACAGAAAGGAAGTCAAAAAGCAAATGGCCGCGTACGGCGCCTAGTCTAGTCTTCAAGTCTTCATGTATTCTCACCAGTGCGGAGCTAAGTGCTGCCACTAGGCGTGGGAGGGAGCCCCCGAGGCCCGAGGGCGGCTCTCCTAAGGCTCCGGGGCATGTACAACCCCACTCATTATTACGTGATAGTGTCATGGGTGATGAGCTTCACATGCACTGGGCCTTCTTCACAGGCAGCTGGTCTTGCATCATATCGCCAGATGAGGGCCCTGCCTTGCGTCACCCTCGACCACCATTGGCGGCGTTCGGAAAGCAGGAGGACGCCAAAGGGGCAAAGGGGACGCCAGCGGCACCCTCGGCGACCACAGGTCCTCTGCTAGGGGTAGGCCTTGCGGCACCTCCCTGGCAGAGGGCCTACCTCCGGGGGACGCCTTGCTCCATGCACCGTGGGGAGGTGCCTTGCTCTCGGCCCCTCTACTGTGGCCCCCCAGTGCGCTCCTCCTGGTGGGAGGGAGGCTGCCGAGCTGGGGCAGCCGTCCGCTGGTCTGACCTGACCCTCCTGCAACCCATGGTTAGCATAAGCGTGCTCCCGAGGAATTAGTGGTACCCGGTAACTGCTATTGCCAACGCGGTTGGCGAGGCTCCCTTGAGCCTCCTGGAAGGGCTCGGCTTCTAGCGTCTCTTCCTCCCAGCCTGGCCCGAGAAATGAGCCAGGGCCATCTTCCCGCGCGTACTCCCGATCCACCATGCGGGGCACATCAGCCTGCGAAGCCGCCGCCTCGAAGACTTCGCCGTAGTGCCCCACGCTCCATGTCGCCTGGCCTAGCGCACCGTCTTGAGGATGGTAGGGCAGCGGCCCGCCCAGGCCGTAGACGGCGACGCGCTTGCCCTCGCTCATCGAAGGTGGTGCGTGTGCAACCTGGCGTCCGGCACCGATGGTTGAGCTGGTGTCGATGAAGCCTCGGGGCGTGCTTGGGGGCACGCGGGCGCGGATAGGTCCATCGCGTGATCTGTCCGTGGCCCGGGGTGCAAGCTGGAAGTAGAAGGGAGGTGCCCCCGAGGCCACGATATCTAGGAGATCGGCAATGCGCTCCAGCAACACATCCTGACCGCTCTCCATCAACCTGCATCATAGCAGCTCCCGAGCCACAGTGAGCGCGGCCCTCATGTTTGCTTGTTCCCGTCGGGTGTGCGGCGTCGTGGCCGCGACGTGGCTTGAGGCCCTTGCGGCTGCCCGCACCTGCCGCGGAGTAGGGGCGGGCGGTGTGTGACCGCGCCTCCCGTGCCCCGCAGTGTTCTGCGGTGCGCAGGCTGCCTGGGGCACGGGGTTGAGGTCTTCTTGGGCAGGCGGCACGACCCGAGTTGGCCAGGCTGCGTAGCGGTCGACGCTAGTCATCAGGTCGCCGGACATGGATGCGACAAAGCGATGGGTCGCGGATCAGCAAAAGGAAGACTTCGGTGCACCCCTACCTGGCACGCCAAATGTCGGATTTCGGGTTCCGGCGAAACCCTTGAGGTTCGAACACTAGGGTGCGCACAAATGTTTCCCCTACCGAATCACGCTCTCAGCCTCGCCACGATCTCTAAGATAGCTCTATGAACTCACAACACAAGAGACACAAGATTTATACAGGTTCGGGCCACTGTTGTGGTGTAATAACCTACTCCTGTGTGGTGGTGGTGGATTGCCTCTTGGGCTGATGATGAACAGTACAAGGGAACAACGGCCTCCTGAGGAGAGGTGTTCTTGTGGTTGGCGAACTTGTGTGGATGAGGATGATCTGAATGATCCGTCCCCTTCTAGTGTGGTGGCTAGTTGATGCGGAGCATGCCTCGCTCACCCCCATGGACTCTACCACAACTCGTCAAGCACCTCGAGGACCGATGATAAGAGCACGTGCACGCACCGTCAAACCCGAGGTTAACTCATTCGCTTCGAGTTTCGTTCGGATTCACTGGAGAGTCGGATTCTGGCTCATATCGAAACTCTATGCACTCGTAGGTACCAAGAACAAGACCGTGAAGAGGCGAGGACGGAGGCACAAGCACATGAAGAGAATAAGGAGGGAGAAGAGCGAGGGAAGCGCGAAGCTACGAAGAAGAATGGTGAAGAGAGAGAAGCCGTGAGCCTCCCGGGTGCCCGGCCAGGAAGGCCTCGGGTGCCCGGCCCCTTGCTGGCGCTAGCGGTGGACGCCCGGGTGCCCGGCCAAATGGCCCCGGGTGCGCGGCCCCGCTGCTGGGAGCAGCCCAGCCTACCTGGTTGCCCGGGCCACCAACCCTGGGTGCCCGGCCTCTTCCCCGCGCCAGCCCAACCCACTTTGGGTGCCCGGCCCCACCGCCCCGGGTGCCCGGGCCACCTCCTGCGCCGACCCAGCATGCCTCCGGGTGCCCAGGCTTTGAGGCCCCGGGTGCCCGACCAATGCCGGCAAGCCCCCCTGCACCGACCCCGGGTGCCCGGCCCTGAGTCCCCCGGGTGCCCGCACCCCTCCGAGGCTTGCGTGCCTTTTGGGATTTTTGCCCTTGTATTCCCCCCTCCTCTCTTATTTCGTCCCTAAACTATATAAGGCCATCTCCTAGCTCATTTAGGGGACATCAAAGTATTTGATAGACATTTGTGAGCTTTGCTCCATGGATCCACTCCTCTAGGAGATCAAGACCTCCTCTTGGAGTGACCAAACATCAAGACCTCCTCCTTGGGGAAGGATCCCCATCATAGGATCATCAAGCCCTCATCTCCTTCATAGGATTTGGGATGAACTCTACCATGTATCTTATTTCCCTTTGATTGTTCATGTACCTTGTGGATCTTGTGTGTTTGTTAGTCTAGTGGATGTGTGATTTGGACTTGTTCTTGAGTGTTCCTCTTGTTTCTCTCTTGGCTTCATCTTGTTCTTGGGGATTCTCCCTCCAATTCGTGAAAGATCTTCACTTAGGGTTCCACCCTACAACACTAGTCCTATTTATAGAGGCCCTGGTCCTCTCCCCAAATATTGAGCGGGAAGGGATCCAACAATGACCAATTTGAAAGGGGAAAACTAGTACAAGATATCCCGACTAAAGGTGGTCTTCGCCTATCAAAGGCGCTGGTGGTGATGCCGTCTTGGGCTTCACGATGACCTCCGTCCTGCTTCCCTACTGGTCTTGGTCTTGTTGCACCAATATGGAAACCTTTACCTGATGCCTCGGTACTCCGCACCTGCGTTTCCCCTCTTAGCACCAAAGGGGAAACGAGGACACTACGCACGCTGGCGCCCACCTGGCCTTGGTTGTCATGGCTTGCATCACGAGAACCTCGCAAGGTACCCCTCGCCTTGATCTCTCTGCTCCCTCGCGAGCCTGCCTGGTGAGGCCGCTCCTGAGGAGGCCTTGTGTCGTCCACCCCGCGAGGCTTGGCCCCTCGCGAGGGTCTTGAGTGTTGGTTGATGAAGACCGGCCATACTGGGCCACTTGTGGAGCCACGCCGTGGGCCGCAGGCAGGCAAGTTTGGGGACCCCCGTTAACAGAACGCCGACAACATTAGCTTTCCAAAATTTTCACTAAAATGAGGGTTAGTTGAACCAAATATGATATCATCAACATAAATTTGGCACACAAATAATTCTCCGTTAACCCTTTTAGTAAAGAGTGTAGAATCAATTTTACCAATTTCAAACCCTTTTTCAAGAAGAAACTTAGACAAGCATTTATACCGAGCTCTTGGAGCTTGCTTAAGAACATAAAGAGCTTTGTGAAGTTTAGAGACATGGTCGGGTTTCTTAGGATTAACAAAGTTGGGAGGTTGTTTAACATAAATTTCCTCCTCAATTTCACCATTAAGAAAAGCACTTTTGATGTCCATTTGATATAAGGTAATGTCATGATGATTGGCATAAGCAAGTAAGATGTGAATGGACTCAAGTCTAGCAACGGGGGAATATGTCTCACCATAGTCCATACCTTCGAGTTGAGTGTAGCCTTGAGCAACAAGATGAGCCTTGTTGCGTACAACTTGTCCATCTTCATCTTGCTTATTCTGAAACACCCATTTGGTTCCAATGACATTGTGCTTCTCATCGGGCTTTTCAACCAACGTCCACACTTGGTTTCTCTCAAAGTTGTGTAGCTCTTCATGCATGGCATTTATCCAATCCGGATCTTCCAACGCTTCTTCAACCTTCATAGGTCAAATGCTAGAAATGAATGAGTAATGTTCACAAAAGTTAGCCAAACAAGTTTTAGAGCGATTAATTCTCCCGTTTTGAATGTCATCAAAGATTTGTTCGATGGGATGATCTCTTGGGACTCTTGCTCGAACTCGTGAGAGCTTTTGTTTGGATCGGGGTGGAACATCCTCTTCATTGTCTTGTTCTTCCTCTTGTCTTTCTTCATTGTTGTTGGCGTTATTGTTCTCCCATGGAGGTGGAGAAGGAGGTCATCGAGGTTCATCTTGTTGTACATCCTTGTTCTCATCGTCTTGATGTGTCTGACTCGTGGATGCCTCCAAGTCAACTTGTGGTTCACCTTGGCATGAAGTTGAGGCTTCCACTTGGATGGATGAGGTACTCTCCTTCACCTCCATTGGGCGAATCTTGCCAATAGACAAGTCTTGGATTGCTTCTGAAGGATCTTTGTCACCTACATCAATTGGCAATTGCTCTACTTGCGAGCCGTTAGATTCATCAAACTTCACATCTACCGTCTCTTCAACATTTTGGTGAAATTGTTGTAGACATGGTAAGTGTGAGAGTTTGATCCATAACTGAGTAGGAAACCTTCATGAGATTTAGGAGCAAATTTCGAACAACGATGCTTACCAAGAATGTAACACTTTGAGCCGAATACCCGAAAGTAACCAACTTGGGCTTTGTTATCGGTGGGAAGCTCGTATGCCATCTTGCCGAGTAGCTTGTGAAGATATAGACGATTTGTTGCATGACAAGTTGTCTCAACCACTTCCGCCCAAAAGTGTTTTGGCGTCTTGTACTCATCAAGCATCATTCTTGCCATTTTGATGAGTGTCCGGTTCTTCCTCTCAACAACTCCATTTTGTTGAGGTGTGTACGTAACAGAGAACTCATGTGAACTCCCTTCTTCATCAAGAAAGGTGTCCACATTGGCGTTCTTAAACTCCCTTCTGTTGTCGCTACGAACCTTCTTGATCTTCACTTTAAATTGATTTTGGGCCTTCCTAGCGAAGTTTTTGAAGATCTTCTGGACCTACGATTTATCATCAAGAAAGAACACCCACGCAAATCTTGAAAAATCATCAACAATGACTAGTCCAAACGAGTTACCACTGAGACTCTTGTAGGCGTTGGGACCGAAAAGATCCATGTGAAGTAGCTCGAGCGGTCTCCTCGTGGTCATGATGTTCTTCACGGGCTGGCTTCCTCCAACCTGTTTTCCTGCTTGGCAAGCACTGTAAAGTCTATCCTTGTCAAATATGACATCTTTAACACCAAGGATATGATCACCTTTAATAAGTTTATCAAGGTTTCGCATGCCCACTTGACCTAACCGTCTATGCCACAACCAGCCTTTAGAGGATTTAGCAATTAAGAAATTTCTAGGTTGAGCCTTTTTAGTGAAGTCAACAATGTATAGATCACCTCTACATATGGCGGTAAAGACCATTTTATGATTATCTCTTCGAAACACTTGGAAACCTACTTTAGTAAATAGGAATTGAATCCAAAGTTAGCTAGTCTAGATACAGAAAGTAGATTATAGCCAAGAGATTCAACGAGCATAACATTTTGTATGGAGCTGTCATGTGAGATGGCCACCTTACCTAGGCCAACCACCTTACCCTCTGAGTTATCACCAGAAGTGACATACTTTCGAGGGCCGTCGTTTTCAGCAAGCTCACGAAACATATCTTTGTCTCCGATCATGTGATCGGTACATCCACTATCAAGGACCCGTTCCTTTCCTCCAGCCATGTAGCCGCGAAGGTTAGCCATAAGACCAAAGTGTCTCATAGACTCTTCAAGATCAAGATCACTATCCTCATCCTCATCATAATATCCACGTTCAACATCATCTACCAAATGATCATTTCCTAGAGATAGTGATTCATTAGATATATGATTTTGACAATGTTCATCTCTATGAATTCTAATAGCTGCGGAAATGATATTACTAATAATTTCAACATCTCCTTTGGCACGCATAAGGTCACAAAGCTCAAATAAACAATCTCCAATCTTAGGATCATTGGGATTCATCTTATTTAAAGCAATAGACTTATGGAGAATCTCATCTAAGTTTTTCAAGGAATAGTCCGGAAATCGTTCTTCAAGAAATCTCCATATAGTATAAGCACAATCAAGAGTTGGCAAGTGACCAATCAAATTTCTAGGCAAACCTCTAGTGATAAGATTGATAGTTCTAAGATTGTGAATCATGTCAAGAGACTCATCATGGGTAGGATGCAAGGGATCAACAGGGGGTTCACACGGAGTAGTAATATACTTGTTCAAGTGATATTCATGAAAAATTCCAAGCATCTCATTTTTACACTAACTAAAGAACTCTCCATCAAGCATAGGCACTCTACGTCTAAGACTCCCCAACATAGACTCATCCATCTTCCTCCAATGGTGATTAAACCAAAGAAATGGAGACCAAAACTCTGATACCAATTGAAAGGATAGAGAAGAGGTGTCTAGAGGGGGGTGATTAGACCCTCAACAAATAAAGGTGGCATTTTTTAAGTTTTTCAAGTTGAGGTGGTAGGTTAACACAATTTCAAGAATTCACAATACAATTCAAGCAAGCATGCAAAGAGTATATGAGCAGCGGAAAGTAAAGCATGTAACTTGCAAGAAAGTAAAGGGATGGGATCGGAGTGTGCAAACGCAATTGGGGACACGGAGATTTTTTGCGTGGTTCCGATAGGTGGTGCTATTGTACATCCACGTTGATGGAGACTTCAACCCACGAAGGGTAACTGTTGCGCAAGTGCACGGAGGGCTCCACCCATGAAGGGTCCACGAAGAAGCAACCTTGTCTATCCCAACATGGCCATCGCCCACGAAGGACTTGCCTCACTTGGGTAGATCTTCACGAAGTAGGCGATCTCCTTGCCCTTACAAACTCCTTGGTTCAACTGCACAATCTTGACAGAGGCTCCCAAGTGACACCTAACCAATCTAGTAGACATCACTCTCCAAAAGGTAATACATGGTGTGTTGATGATGAACTCCTTGCTCTTGTGCTTCAAATGATATTTGATACGTCTCCATCGTATCTACTTTTCCAAACACTTTTGCCCTTGTTTTGAACTCTAACTTGTATGATTTGAATGGAACTAACCCGGACTGACATTGTTTTCAGCAGAATTGCCATGGTGTTGTTTTATGTGCAGAAAATAAAGTTCTCGGAATGACCTGAAACTCCATGGAACACCTTAGAAAAAACAATAAAAAATCCTCACCAAAGATGAAGACCAGGGGGCCCACACCCTGCTCACGAGGGTGGGGGGCGCGCCCCCCTGGGCGCGCCCCCTACCTCGTGGGCCCCGTGGTGGCCCTCCGACGCCAACTCCAACTCCATATATTGGCTTTCGGGGAGAAAAAATCAGGGAGAAGAAATCATCGCGTTTTACGATACGGAGCCGCCGCCAAGCCCTAATCTCTCTCGGGAGGGCTGATCTGGAGTCCGTTTGGGGCTCTGGAGAGGGGGATTTGTCGCCGTCGTCATCATCAACCACCCTCCATCACCAATTTCATGATGCTCACCGCCGTCCGTGAGTAATTCCATCATAGGCTTGCTGGACGGTGATGGGTTGGATGAGATTTATCATGTAATCGAGTTAGTTTTGTTAGGGTTTGATCCCTAGTATCCATTATGTTCTAAGATTGATGTTGCTATGACTTTGCTATGCTTAATGCTTGTCACTAGGGCCCGAGTGCCATGATTTCAGATCTGAACCTATTATGTTTTCACGAATATATGTGTGTTCTTGATCCTATATTGCAAGTCTATAGTCACCTACTGTGTGTTATGATCCGGCAACCCCGAAGTGACAATAATCGGGACCACTCCCGGTGATGACCATAGTTTGAGGAGTTCATGTATTCACTATGTGCTAATGCTTTGTTCTGGTTCTCTATTAAAAGGAGGCCTTAATATCCCTTAGTTTCCAATAGGACCCCTCTGCCACGGGAGGGTAGGACAAAAGATGTCATGCAAGTTCTTTTCCAGAAGCACGTATGACTATATACGGAATACATGCCTATATTACATTGATGAACTGGAGCTAGTTTTGTGTCACCCTATGTTATGACTATTACATGACGAACCACATCCGGCATAATTATCCATCACTAATCCGGTGCCTACGAGTTTTCCATATACTGGTTCTCGCTTATTTACTTTTCCGTTGCTACTGTTACAATCACTACAAAATACCAAAAACATTACTTTTGCTGTCTTTACTTTTGTCACCGTTACCACCACTATCATATTACTTTGCTACTAAACACTTTGCTGCAGATACTAAGTTTCCAGGTGTGGTTGAATTGACAACTCAGCTA
Organism: Triticum aestivum; assembly: GCF_018294505.1. Lineage (NCBI taxonomy): Eukaryota > Viridiplantae > Streptophyta > Magnoliopsida > Poales > Poaceae > Triticum > Triticum aestivum. The sequence goes on along the minus strand of NC_057801.1, from coordinate 323,428,322 downwards.
CTGGTACTTGAGAATATTCTTTGGCTCCCCTTGTGTCGAATCAACAAATTTGGGTTGAATACTCTACCCTCGAAAATTGTTGTGATCCCCTATACTTGTGGGTTATCTAGACCTTTTTCTGGCGCCGTTGCCGGGGAGCATAGCTCTATTCTTTGAGTCGCTTGGGATTTATATCTGCTGGACACTATGAGGAACTTGAAACATGATCGAACTACTATTTTGCCCTCAACTACGAGGGGAGGTAAGGAACTGCCATCTAGCCTTGCACTAGATTCTCCTTCTGTTATAAGTAAGCTTGTGACACCTAAACCTGCTACTGCTATTCATTATGATATGTCGCATGTTATTGATGATGCCACTTCTGCTATGCATGATACTTATGATGAAACTACTTCTATGCTTGATACTACTGTGCTTCTTGGTGAATTTCTTGATGAGCAAATTGCTAGGTCTAGAGAAAGAGAAATTATTGCCCTGAATACGATGACGATAGTGATGATGAAAATATGCCTTCGATTCCTGAGGGTTATCTTCTTGATGCAGAATCTTCTGCAGCTATTTTTGCTCGCCAGGATAGATATGAACTTAAGAGATTGCTAGTTAAATGGAGTAAATAATCTTTTAGAGATAGAATGAGACCCGACCCTGCTTTTGCTACTTCACCTATTTGTGTTACTGATAAGGATTATTATGATTTTTCTGTTGATCCAGATATAATTACTTTGGTTGAATCTGATCCTTTTTATGGCTATGAATCTGAAACTGTTGTGGCACATCTTACTAAGTTAAATGATATAGCTGCCCTGTTTACTAATAATGAGAGATCGCGCTACCTTTATTTACTCAAAATATTTCCGTTCTCATTAAAGGGTGATGCTAAGATATGGTTTAATTCTCTAGATCCTGGTTGTGTGCAAAGTCCCCAGGATATGATTTATTACTTCTCTGCTAAATATTTCCCTGCTCATAAGAAACAAGATGCCTTGAGGGAAATATACAACTTTGTGCAAATTGAAGAAGAGAGTCTCCCACAAGCTTGGGGGAGGCTTCTCAAGTTACTTAATGCTTTGCATGATCATCCTCTTAAGAAACCTGAAATACTTGATATCTTTTATAATGGACTAACTGATGCTTCTAGAGATTACCTGGATAGTTGTGCTGGTTCTCTTTTCAGGGAAAGAACACCGGATGAAGCTGAAATTCTATTGAACAATATGTTGACAAATGAAAATAATTGGGCACCTCCTGAGCCACCTCCTGAGGCCGTTCCAGAGCCAATTACTGAGCCTATTCCTAAACCAACTCTGAAGAAGAGAGGTGTTCTATTTCTCAGTCCCGAAGATATGCAAGAGGCAAATAAATCTATGAAAGAAAAATGTATTAAGGCTGAAGATGTTAAGAATTTACCTCCTATTGAAGAAATACATGGTCTTAATTTACCACCTGTTGAAGAAGTATATGATCTTAATTACTTATTCACTGAAGAACCTCCCAATATCCCGACACAGGTAGTAAAGGTAAATTCTCTCTATAGATATGATAAAGCTGAAGTCCCTCCTTCTAAAATTGCTAGTCAGTGCTTGGATGAGTTTGATGACTTTATGTTTAAGCAAGATGACTTTAATGCTTATTTTGGTAGACAATTAAAACATAATACTTTTATGATTAACGCTTGGGTGATTATATGGCTGATATTAGAGGTGAACTTAAACTTGTTAGCAAACATGCTTCTATGGTTACCACTCAAGTAGAACAAGTCCTTAAAGCTCAGAAAGAAGCGCTTGATGAAATGAATAGTAAGAAAAATGATTATGCTGTTAGAGTGGCCACTAGAACTGGTAGAATGACTCAGGAACCTTTGTATCCTGAAGGCCACCCTAAGAGAATCGAGCAAGATTCTCAGTTAAACAATATTGATGTACCTAGTTCTTCTAAAAGGAAGAAAAAGAAAAATGATAGGACTTTGCAAACTTCTAGTGAACCTATTGCTGAACCACCTGAGAATCCAAATGATATCTCTATTTCTGATGCTGAAACACAATCAGGTGATGAACATGAACCTAGTGATAATGTTAATGATGTTGTCCATGATGATGCTCAACCTAGTAATGATAATGATGTAGAAGTTGAAACTGTTGTTGATCTTGATAACCCACAATTAAAGAATCAACGTTATGATAAAAGAGACTTCGTTGCTAGGAAACATGGTAAAGAAAGGGAACCATGGGTTCAGAAACCCATGCCTTTTCCTCCGAAACCATCCAAGAAAAAGGATGATGAGGATTTTGAGCGCTTTGCTGAAATGATTAGACCCATCTTTTTGCGTATGCGATTAACTGATGTGCTCAAAACAAATCCTTATGCTAAGTATATGAAGGATATCATTACTAATAAAAGAAAGACACCTGAAGCTGAAATTTCCACCATGCTTGCTAATTATACTTTTAAGGGTGGAATACCAAAGAAACTTGGAGATCCCGGAGTACCTACTATACCATGCTCCATTAAGAGAAATTATGTTAAAACTGCTTTATGTGATCTTGGAGCCGGTGTCAGTGTTATGCCTCTCTCTTTATATCGTAGACTTGACTTGAATAAGTTGACACCTACTGAAATATCTTTGCAAATGGCTGATAAATCAACTGCTATACCTGTCGGTATTTGTGAGGATGTGCCTGTTGTGGTTGCAAACGTTACTATTTTAACGGACTTTGTTATTCTTGATATTCCCGAGGATGATAGTATGTCTATTATTCTTGGAAGACCTTTCCTTAATACTGCAGGGGATGTTATTGATTGCACCAAAGGCAATGCCACTTTTCATGTTAATGGCAATGAGCACACGGTATATTTTCCGAGGAAACAACCTCAAGTTTATAGTATCAACTCTATTGGAAAAATTCCATCGATTATATTTGGTGGTTTTGAATTTCCTCTCCCTACTGTCAAGAAAAAGTATGATATTCTTATTGTTGGGGATTTTCATCTCCCCGTTAAGGTAACCTAGTGTCATTCGAAATTTCTCCGGTTCCGTGATTATTCGGAATGAGTTTGTTAACAAGACTTGATCAACCTTGTTAGTGGGTTCATTTTGATGATCACGAGATGGATGAAACTAGAAGCACAACCTTCTGTACCCTCTTTATATTTTCTGTTATTTAGTAGAAATAAAGTAAAATAGTATTTTTCTGTCTGTCTCCTGACTTATCCGTGCAATATAAAAATATCCCGAAAATAAAAGTCCTCAGAATACCATGCCAATTTAATATGATTTTTTCAGGATTATTTGAAGATTTACTGTGCAAAAATTACTACGGGGGGAGCTGCCACCTGGTCACGAGGGTGGAGGGCGCACCCTACCCCCTGGGCGCGCCCCCTACCTCATTGGCCCACGGTGGCCCTCCTCCACTTATTCCTGCACCCATCTTCTTCCTTTGCCTCACACAAACACGAAAAACCAACTCAAGCACGAGTTCCAGCCCCCGTTGCTATGATTTTCGATCTCCTTGCTCAAAGCACCTCTCGCAAAACTGCTTGGGGAGATTGTTCCTTGGTATGTGACTCCTCCATTGGTCCAATTAGTTTTTGTTCTAGTGCTTTATTCATTGCAAATTTGTGCCGCATAGGTGACCATGTTCTTGAGCTTTCATGTCAAATTTATATGGTTCTAAGTAGTTCCAATGCTTTATATAGGCCCTACCACTTATGGGAGTTGTTGCTATCAATTTTATTGAAGTTGGTTCACTTTTATTTGAAGTTACTAAAAATTTCAGATTGTTTCAGAAATAATGAAGAAATTTTTGAGGGGCTCGTCGAGCCGAAGCTCTAAGGAAAAACAAAAGGAAGAAGAGCAGAAGCCCAAATTTAATTTGCCTCGCATTGCGGAGGTCCGGCCGTGTGAATGGCCTTCCGATGACTTCTCGAGGAGAGCTGGGATTTACGAGGATTTCTATTTATTGATTGAGAACGCCGGCCTCACCAACTTCCTCCATGACCAACGTCATCAGTATCTCTTACTTACAAATACTTTTGTGCAAAACTTCTACTTTTTCCCTAAGAAATCACCTCCAACAGTAGAGTTTCATTTATATGACGTTGTTAAAGAGATGACATTAGCTGAATTCTGCGAGGTTTGCAGAATACCCTTTGAGGGCACCTCAGATGAACCCCACCATAACGAAGTAGAAGCTTTTATTAACACTATCACTGTGGGAGAAACCAGGAAGGTTTCTGATGCAAGGATCACTAGCATACATTTTCCTGTTTTACGCTACTTTGCCTTTTTTGCTAGTCGTTGCTTGATTGGACGTGGGAACTGTGGGAACCTTAGTATTCCTGATATTATTATTTTGCTCCATGGTTTATATCGCAATAAATCTGTTAGTATGGGTGGAATTGTTGCTAGACTGTTAAGTCTGAACCGTACTAAGGGCCCCATCTTTGGAGGCATTTATGCTTCACGCCTAGATGAACATTTTGAAATACCTTTTAGGCATGAGGAGAAAGAAGAAACAGTGCTGCCCCGTGTTTATTTAGATTATAAGAGTATAATAGCGCATGACTTTCTTGTTAAGAGTCGCGAAGGGGAGCTCAAATACAAATTATACTTTGATAAACATCACCCTGAGACTATTACTCTGCCTGCTCCTTCTTTGTTTAACTTGTCTGCAGGTCCTCACATTGTTCCGTGGTCGGCTGTTCAAGCCTATCGGAATCCTACACCAGCCCCGGAACCGGAGCCACAAGATGAGCCCCACGACTATCTGTTTATTCTTGGGATCCAGAGGAGGTTGCCAGCCAGTGACAGCTGGAGCCTTCTTTGTCGCAGTATGACCCCAGCTTCACCTACGGGTATCCGCCAGGCTATCCCTGGCAATAGACCAACTTAGGCCAAAAGCCTAAGCTTGGGGGAGTACGTATTTCCCACCGACATTACATTCATGTTCACACACACACACACTCATTGCTAGATGTCGGTGCTCATACTCTTTCACTGTGATATCCATGCTAGTTTATTTTCTTTTTCCTGCTTTCTTCTTGTGTGTTTAATAAACTTTAGAAAAAACAAAAAAAATAGTAGTAGTTTATTTCTTTGCTGTAGTAATTAAAAATAAAACCCAAAAATATTTCCCGTTCTTCTTTTGCTTGTTGGGAGCTTTCCCGTGTAAATAGTTTTATTTTCTTTTCTTTCTTTTGGGTGTCGAGAAGACTATATTGAAAATGCTTAGTGGCTCTTATACGCATGATTGTTTATTTAACTTATAGCCCATATTACTTGTCTTCTCTCTTGAGTTGAATGCTTGCAGATTCCAGCTTAGTCCAATGCACGTGCACTCTTATTATTATACACACCGTTCGGTCGTGCAAGTGAAAGGCAATAAAGATGATATATGATGGACTTATTGGGATAAGAAAAGCTGGTATGAACTCGACCTCTCTTGTTTTTGTAAATATGATGATTCATCGTTCCTGAGTTAGCTATTATGAAGTAAACATATTTGCAATGACATTTAGAGATTATAGTTGCTTGTGCCATGCTTGATTAGCTATGAGTTATATTAGTTTACCTTGCGTGGCAACATGCTATTAGAATGATTATGATGTGGTATGATGGGATGGTATCCTCCTTTAAATGAATTGAGTGACTCGACTTGGCACATGTTCACACATGTAGTTGAATCAAATCAACATAGCCTTCATGATATTTATGTTCATGGTGGATTATATCCTACTCATGCTTGTATTCGGTGTAAATTAATTTTAATGCATGTTTACGACTGTTGTCGCTCTCTCAGTTGGTCGCTTCCCAGTCTTTTCCTAGCCTTCACCTGTACTAAGCGGGAATACTGTTTGTGCATCCAAACTCCTTAAGCCCCAAAGTTGTTCCATATGAGTCCACTATACCTACCTATATGCGGTATTTACCTACCGTTCCAAGTAAATTTGTATGCGCCAAACTCTAAACCTTCAAATAAACATTCTATTTTGCATGCTCGAATAGCTCATATGTCAACTAGAGCTGCCCTTATCTTCCGTGTTAGGCGGGTTATTCTCAAGAGGAGTGGACTCCGCTCCTCATTCACGAGAAAATGGCTAGTCTTCGGGATGCCCAGTCCCATGCTTTATGCAAACTAAATCAAAATAATTAAAACAAAACTCCCCCTGGGACCTGTTGAATGTTGGAGGCACTCGTTGTTTCGAGCAAGCCATGGATTGATGCTTGTGGAGGAGGGGGAGTATAAACTTTACCATTCTATTTGGGAACCGCCTATAATTTGTTTAACATGGAAGATATCATCGTATTTTAGTCGTTATGTTGACAATGAAAGTATGCCGCTCAAAATATAATTTATCTCTATTTCAAAACCAAGCTCTGGCACCTCTACAAATCCCTGCTTCCCTCCGCGAAGGTCCTATCTATTTACTTTTATGTTGAGTCATCACCCTTCTTATTAAAAGCACCCGCTGGAGAGCACACTGTCGTTTGCATTCATTATAATTGGTTTATATTGGGTATGACTTGACTGGATCTCTTTTACCATGAATTACAATGTTTAGTCAGTCCTTGATCTTTAAAGGTGATCTGCATTTATGTTTTGCGGTCTCAGAAAGGGCTAGCGAGATACCATTTTGTTATATCATGTTATGATTATTTTGAGAAAGTGTTGTCATCCGAGTTTTATTATTATGGCTCGCTAGCTGATTATGCTATTGATATGAGTAATTGTGAGACCTACGTGTTATTGTGAGTATGGTTAGTTCATAATATTTGCTAAAACTTGGATGCTGGCTTTTCATGTTTACAACAACAAGAGCAAACAAAGTTTGTAAAAGTTTTTCTTTTTCTCTTTCAGTTTGTCAACTGAATTGCTTGAGGACAAGCAAGGGTTTAAGCTTGGGGGAGTTGATACGTCTCCGTCGTATCTACTTTTCCAAACACTTTTGCCCTTGTTTTGAACTCTAACTTGTATGATTTGAATGGAACTAACCCAGACTGACGCTGTTTTCAGCAGAATTGCCATGGTGTTGTTTTATGTGCAGAAAATAAAAGTTCTTGGAATGACCTAAAACACCACAGAACACCTTAGAAAGAACAATAAAAAATCCTCGCCAAAGATGAAGACCAGGGGGCCCACACCCTGCTCACGAGGGTGGTGGGCGCGCCCCCCGGGCGCGCCCCTACCTCGTGCCCCCCCTGGTGGCCCTCCGACGCCAACTCCAACTCCATATATTGGCTTTCGGGGAGAAAAAATCAGGGAGAATAAATCATCGCGTTTTATGATATGGAGCCGCCGCCAAGCCCTAATCTCTCTCGAGAGGGCTGATCTGGAGTCCATTGGGGCTCCGAAGAGGGGGATTCGTCACCGTCGTCATAATCAACCATCCTCCATCACCAATTTCATGATGCTCGCCATTGTGCGTGAGTAATTCCATCGTAGGCTTGCTGGACGGTGATGGGTTGGATGAGATTTATCATGTAATCGAGTTAGTTTTGTTACGGTTTGATCCCTAGTATCCATTATGTTCTGAGATTGATGTTGATATGACTTTGCTATGCTTAATGCTTGTCACTAGGGCCCGAGTGCCATGATTTCAGATCTGAACCTATTATGTTTTCATGAATATATGTGTGTTCTTGATCCTATCTTTCAAGTATATAGTCACCTACTATGTGTTATGATCCGGCAACCCCGAAGTGACAATAATCGGGACCACTCCCGGTGATGACCATAGTTTGAGGAGTTCATGTATTCACTATGTGCTAATGCTTTGTTCCGGTTCTCTATTAAAAGGAGGCCTTAATATCCCTTAGTTTCCAATAGGACCCCGCTGCCACGGGAGGGTAGGAGAAAAGATGTCATGCAAGTTCTTTTCCATAAGCACGTATGACTATATACGGAATAGATGCCTACATTACATTGATGAACTGGAGCTAGTTCTCTGTCACCCTATGTTATGACTGTTACATGACGAACCACATTTGGCATAATTATCCATCACTAATCCGGTGCCTACGAGTTTTCCATATACTGGTTCTCACTTATCTACTTTTCCGTTACTACTGTTACAATCACTACAAAATACCAAAAACATTACTTTTGCTGTCTTTACTTTTGTCACCGTTACCACCACTATCATATTACTTTGCTACTAAACACTTTGCTGCAACTACTAAGTTTCCAGGTGTGGTTGAATTGACAACTCAGCTGCTAATACTTGAGAATATTCTTTGGCTCCCCTTGTGTCGAATCAACAAATTTGGGTTGAATACTCTACCCTCGAAAACTGTTGCGATCCCCTATACTTGTGGGTTATCAATAGTCTCCCCAACACTCAACTCTTTCTCACAGATTTGGCTATGGTGGAAAGATGATTTGAGTGGAAAGCAACTTGGGGAAGGCTAGAGATCAAGATTCTTGTGGTTGGAATGGAATGTCTTGGTCTCAACACATGAGTAGGTGGTTCTCTCTCAGAAAATGAATGGTGGAAGTGTAGGCACGTTCTGATGACTCTCCTCATGAATGAATAATGGGTGGAGGGGTATTTATAGTCTCCACACAAAAATCTAGCGGTTACACGCAGATTCCCAAACTCGGTGAGACCGAATGGTGAAACTCGGTGAGACCGATTCAGGTCAAAATTTGAACGTTAGAGTTTTGGATGGGACCGACAAGGTCAACTCAGTGGGACTGAGTGCAAGGGTTAGGGTAAAACCTCAACTTGGTTTGACCGATTACACAAACTCACTGAGACCGATTTTGGTAATAAGCAAACAGAGAAATGGTCAAGCAAACTCGGTGGGACCGATCACCAAAACTCGGTAAGACCGATTTTAGTAATAGGTAACCAGAGAGTTTGCAAGCCCATCTCGGTGAGACCGAGATCCCATCGGTGAGACCAAACTGATTAGTGGCTATGTAAAATGAACTCGGTGGCGCCGGATAGATCAAGTCGGTGGGGCCGAGTTTGACTTTTAGGTTTAGGACATATGTGGATGTGAGAAAGTGGCTAAGGGTTTTGGAGCATATCACTAAGCACTTTGAGTAAGCAACTCATTAAACAACACCTCATCCCCTTTTAACAGTATTGGCTTTCCTATGGACTCAATGTGATCTTGGATCACTAAAATGAAAAATGTAGAGTCTTGAGCTTTTGCCAATATTTGTCCTTAGCATCTTGAAGGGGTTCCATGTCCTCTTGTCCATGCCACTCCACTGTTGAACTTATCTGAAATATACTAGGTACAAATATTAGTCCAACAAGAGATATGTTGACATTAATTACCAAAATCACCCAGGGAGCACTTGTGCTTTCACTCAGTCATTTGCTTGCAAGCTTATGATGTGTATTACTGAGATGGCCCAAAGATACCTCTCCGATACTCGGAGATACATGTAGAGCATCTTTATGATCACCCAGTTACATTGTGACGTTTGATAGCACACAAGGTATTCCTCCGATATCTGGGAGTTGCATAATCTCATAGTCGAAGGAATAAGTATTTGACATGAAGAAACCAATAGCAATAAACTGAACGATCATTATGCTAAGCTAATGGGTGGGTTTTGTCCATCACATCATCTCCTAATGATGTGATCCCATTATAGAATGACAACACATGTCCATGGTTAGGAAACCTTAACCATCTTTGATCAACGAGCTAGTCTAGTAGAGGCTTACTAGGGACACAGTATTTCTTTATGTATTCACACATGTATTTAAGTTTCCAATCAATACAATTCTAGCATGAATAATAAACCTTTATCATGAATAAGGAAATATAAAATAACAACTTTATTATTACCTCTAGGGCATATTTCCTACAAAATCTAGGGTCCCCGAGTCTATTTTCTCGTCATATATTTTTAGATCTATTTTGCTATTTGCTTTTCTGTTTATTTGCCACTTTTATTTTTAGATCTATATTATCAAAAAACCAAGAATACCTCACTGAATTTTATTTGCTTTTATTTGCATCTATCAATCTACTACAATTTCATCATGTCCACTTGACAATTTCTAGCATCGTTACCCGAAAGGGGTTGACAACCCCTTTAACACGTCGGGTTGCAAGTATTTGTTCTTTGTGTGCAGGTACCGTTTATTTTTTGTTGCGTGGTTCTCCTACTGGTTCGATAACCTTGGTCTCATCACTGAGGGAAATACCTACCATTGTTGTGTTGCATCATCCTTTCCTCTTTGGGGAAATACCAACGTAGTTCAAGCCGCATCAAAAGGAATTTCTGGCGCCGTTGCCGGGGAGGATCAAGTCAAGATAGTCTCCCGACAACACGCCAATTTCTGGCGCCGTTACCGGGGAGACATCATAAACATCTACCAGGTTCCTAATCACAAATCTCATCTCCTTGCAATTTACATTATTTTCCATTTGCCTCTAGTTTTCCTCTACCCCACTTCACAAAAATTTGCCATTTTATTCGCCCTCTTTTTCATTCATAGTTTTCTCGTCAGATCTATTTTTGTGTGCAATTTTGTTTGTCACTTTTTGTCACTATGGATAGTTCTTCCTCTATTGCGTGCACCCCTGAGAATGAGGTTCTTAATTTGAAACAAAGGGGAGGGGAGAATTTAAAAGATGCTTGGTATAGAATTTGCAACGCTTACAATAGATTTATTCATAACCAATCTGCCGTTGTTCTTCTTTGTTGTTTTTATGTAGGCATCACCACTTGGTATAGATTCATCCTTGATACGATTACTGGTGGAAATTTCTTGATGTGTCCCTCTCTTGATGCTTTTAATGCTATGAGAAATTTAGTGGGATCACCACCTCTTTATGGTTAATGAAACAACTTTAACTCTCGAGCATGTTATGGAAAGGCTAGATGCTATTGAGAAGAAAATGCTTACCGAAGAACACATTGAGAACATGGATAAAAAGATGCATAATTTTGCTAGTAAAACTGGGTCAAAAGCGGGAGAAGTTCTTAAGTTGTTAAATGAAAAGGGGACCATAATTCATGAAGGAATTGAAGAAATCCCGTCTCGGATCGATAAATTGGAAGAAATCTTTAGTAATCTAAGCACGGCTTTCGCTTTTGCTAAAGCAATTGAAAAAACTCGGTAAAATTAGCAAGATTACTCAAGTTACTAACAAGAGTGCAACTTCTAGTAATAATCATAAAGGAGACCTTAAGAAGATTAGTATTCACCCCAATTTTATTGAAGTGATAAGAGACCCTACCGGCAAGAATGAATTTCTGAAACTTGTTCCTAGAAGTATTGTTGTTGAAAATGTATATGCTAAATCCTTGAAGAATTCTAAGTGTTTGATTGAAGAGTTGGAAAACAAAGATGAAAACACTTAGATCTTTGCTTTATGCCTAGTTAGGAGGCAACCCAATGAATATTTTTTTTATCTTTTTCTTTCTGTTATTGAGTGTTTGCACAATTACGCCTCTGTTATTATTGTGTTTTGTGTTTTAGTTAGTGTTTGTGCCAAGCAAAGACTTTGGGATCATGTTGGGTGATAGTTTCTTTGATCTTGTTGAAAAACAGAAAAATTTTCCCTCAAAAAAATATTTTTTGTAAATCACGGAAACATGATTTTACACCGATTTTTTTACATAAGATTGATATACAAATTTCCCTCGTTGTCCTAATTTTTCAAAAAAAACATTGGAGTTACAGAAGTATACGAAGTTCCCTGATTACTACAGACTGTTCTGGTTTTGACAGATTCTGTTTAATTTGCATTGTGTGCTTATTTCGATGAATCTATGGTTTGTATTGGAGGGTATAAGCTATAGCAAAGTTTGGATACAATAGATATAATGCAAAATTAAAATATGAATGGTTTGCAATAGTACTTAGAGTAGTGATTTGCTTTGTTATACTAACAAATCTCATGAAGGCTTTGTTGAGTTTTGTGTGATTGAAGTTTTCAAGTTTTGGGTGAGATCACGATGGATGAAGGAATAAGGAGTAAGAATAGCCTAAGCTTGGGGATTCCCTATGGCATCCCAAGCTATTATTTGAAATAGAATCAAGCAACTAAGCTTGGGGATGCCCGAGTGGCATCCCCTCTTTCTTCTAACAACCATCGGTATTTTACTTGGAGCTATACTTTATTCGTCACATATCATGAGTTTTGCTTGGAGCATCTTGTATTATATGAGTCTTTGCTTGTTTTGCTTTTTATTTTGTGTCATCTATCCTTGCTGGACACACCTATTTGAGGGAGCCAAAATTATGACTTGTTAGAACTGCTCTCTATGCTTCACTTAAATCATTATGAGCTATGGAATTTATCTAGTGCTTCACTTATATCTTTTTGAGCACGGTTCGCTTTAGTATTTTTGAAGAAATGCTCTCATGCTTCACTTAGATTTAAAATTTTAAGAAATTCTCTCCTGCTTCACTTAAATTATTTTGAGAGAAGAATTTTTTATGCGCATGTTCTTCACTTAGATTTGTTTGAGCTATCAATAGCAACATATGAAATTAGTCCCAAAGTGATTGATATTCAAGAGGGATATAATAAAAACTTTCATGAGGATCATTGGACAAAATAAACTTGATTCTTTGCAATAGTTTTGCGATATGATGATAGTGATATGTGACTCATGTTAATGAGTAATTATGTTTTAGTAAGAATATTGGTGTTAAGGTTTGTGATTCCCTATGCAAGCATGAAAGTCAATAGTTATGAAATGAAATTACATCCTACTTGTGGTGCATTATTCGGTGCTAGTTATGCTTAATGCTCGCTTATGAGATTTTTCGTTTCTTTGTTGGATGCTTCTCAATCTTTTGCTAGCCTTCACTTGCACTAAGTATGATCACTATATGCGGTATTCTTTTGCCGTTCTAAGAAAATTTGTATGTGCCATCTCTAATTTTCAAAATAAATTTCTCTTTTGTGTGATCGTACCGCTCATGAAACGGTAGGGGATGGCTGATATTTTTCCATGCTAGATGTGTTATTCTAAAGATGAGTGTTTATTCACTTGTCATTGCACGAGAGTACGACAAAGGTATTAGGGATGCCCAGTCCCGAAATGAAAAATGAATATACTTTATGTTGTAAAATAATAAATTCCTTGGAAAGTGTTGGTATGGACGACAACCATGGATTTGGTTAGCCGTGGAATTTGAAAGTATGGTGGAAAAAGGAATAAACTTTATTTTTTGTTTGGGAACCGCCTATGATATATCTTGCATGGAAAGAATTGGGAACTACTGATCGTTTTTGTTGACAGGAAAAGCATGCCACCCAAAATGTTTTATCTCTATCTTTTCGCTTTGAGCTCTGGCAAGGGCCTTTCTATTTACTTTATGCAATTTTATTTTTATTTGAGTCTCCATCTTCTCTTATAAAGCATCAACTAAGGGGCACTATGATCACACTTGAGCATTGGGTGTAGCTAATATGCGAGTGTGTTTCATGAATGGATCAATGATTGAGCATAATGGGCTAGGGATAACTTGTTGTAGTATTGATATTTTGAAACACATGGTTGCTTGTTGATATGCTTGAGTATTGAATTCTTCATGTCAAAACTAGACTACTGCTTTGAATCATATATAAGTCCAAATGTCCATGCTAGAAAGAAAAGAATATGTGATGAACATGTTAGGCAGCATTCCAGATCAAAAATTCTGTTTTTATCATTTACCTACCCGAGGACGAGCAGGAATTAATCTTGGGGATGCTGATACGCCTCGAATGTATCTATAATTTTTTATTGTTCCAGGCTGTTATATTATCATTCTTGGATGTTTTACAATCATTTTATAGCAACTTTATATCATTTTTTTGGACTAACCTATTGACATAGTGCCTAGTGCCAGTTGATGTTTTTTGCTTTTTTTACTTCGCAGAAAATCAATACCAAACGGAGTCCAAACACAAAAAACCTTTTTGGTGTTTTTTTTGAACCAGAAGACACATGTTTGACCAAAGAAGTACCACAGGGGGGGCTCCGAGGGGAGCACAACCCACCTGGGCGCGCCTGGGGGCCCAGGCGCACCCTGGTGCGTTGTGCCCACCTCGACCGCCTCCCGCACCGCTTCTTTGCTCTATAAATACCCCAATATTCCAGAAACCCTATGAGAGTCGACGAAAAACAATTCCAGGCGCCGCAAGTTCCAGAAACCACAGATCCAATCTAGACACCATCACAGAGGGGTTCATCATCCTCATTGGTGCCTCTCCGATGATGCGTGAGTAGTTCATTGTAGACCTACGGGTCCCTAGTTAGTAGCTAGATGGCTTCCTCACTCTCTTTTGATTCTGAATACAATGGTCTCTTGGAGATCTATTTGATGTAACTCTTTTTGCATTGTGTTTGTTGGGATCCGATGAACTTTGACTTTATGATCAGATCTATGTTTTTATCCATGAAAGTTATTTGAGTCTTTTGATCTCTTATATGCATGATTACTTATAGCCTCATATTTCTTCTTCGGATCTTTGTTTTAGTTAGGCCAACTAGATCGATATTTCTTGCCATGGGAAGAGGTGCTTTGTGATGGGTTCGATCTTACGGTGCTCAATCCCAGTGACAGAAGGGGAAATGACACGTATGTACCGTTGCTATTAAGGATAACAAGATGGGGTATATTCCTACATGAATAGATCTTGTCTACATCATGTCATCGTTCTTATTGCATTACTCTATTATTCCATGAACTTAATACACTAGATGCATGCTGGATAGCGGTCGATGTGTGGAGTAATAGTAGTAGATGCAGGCAGGAGTCGGTCTACTAATCTTGGACGTGATGCCTATATAATGATCATTGCCTGGATATAGTCATAATTATTTGAAGTTCTATCAATTGCCCAACAGTAATTTTTTTACCCACCGTATGCTATTTTTCTCGAGAGAAGCCACTAGTGAAATCTACGGCCTCGGGTCTATTTTCTCATCATATATTTTCAGATCTATTTTGCTATTTGCCTTTTCATTTATTTGCCACTTTTATTTTCAGATCTATATTATCAAAAACTCAAAAATACCTTCCTGAATTTTATTTGCTTTTATTTGCATCTATCAATCTACTACAATTTAATCATGTCCACTTGACAATTTCTGGCACCATTACCCGAAAAGGATTGACAACCCCTTTAACATGTCGGGTTGCAAGTATTTGTTCTTTGTGTGTAGGTACCATTTACATAGTATTGCGTGATTCTCCTACTAGTTCAATAACCTTGGTCTCATCATTGAGGGAAATACCTACCATTGTTGTGCTTCATCATCCCTTCCTCTTTGGGGGAAATAACGACGTAGTTCAAGCCGCATCACTCTTGCATAAAGGTAGGAAGTAAAAGTAAAAGATAGGCCCGCCGCAGTGGGAAGCAGAGGCTGTCATGCGCTTTTTATTTGGATGCACAAAATCTCAATGCAAAAGAATGTCACTTTATATTGCCGCTTGTGATAGAGAACTTTATTATGCAGTCCGTCACTTTTATTTCTTCCATATCACAAGTTCGTATAAAGCTTATTTTCCTCACAATAAAAGACAGTACATATTTAGAGAGCAATTTGTATTGCTTGCACCGATGACAACTTACTTGAAGGATCTTATTCAATCCATAGGTAGATATAGTGGACTCTCATGGCAAAACTGGGTTAAAGGTTTTTGGGTGCACAAGTAGTATCTCTACTTAGTGCGGATTTTTTGGCTAGCATAGGATGAGAAGCAAGCTCAACATGTTGGAGGATCCATGACAATATAACTTCTATTCAGATATAAGGGAACATAACACATTATGTTGTCTTCCTTGTCTAACATGAACTTATTAGATATAATATTTTAATGAGTGCTAACAATCATGAAAGATGTCCAAGATAGTGTATTTATATGTGAAACCTCTCTTTCTTTATTACTTCCTATTAATTGCAACAATGACCAATACTATGTTTGTCAACCCTCAACAAATTTCATGCATCATACTTCTTATATGGGAAGTCATCACTCTCCATAAGATTATTATATAATCTTTTTATTTCTTTTAATCATTTTCTTTTCCAAGATCAAAGCAAGAAAACAAAGCCCTCAAATCAATACTAATCTTTATTACATAACTCTCGCACTCAATTACAAAGATAGATCATGAAGCAAAAACTTAAAGATCGGATCATATTAAAGCTTTTATTCTACTAGATCACGATTTAACCAAAAGGATCAAACTAAGATAAACAATAAAAATAAAGATGTGATGTTGATATGATATCGGGACACCTCCCCAAAGCTTGGCACAAGCCAAGGGGACTGCCCATACCCATTTACTCAAGTCTCCTTCTTCGGAGGTTGTGGTGATGAAGTTGATGATGTGGGAGACTTGTCCTCCGTCTTCCAAGGCATAGTCTCACCATCGTAGAAAGATGAACGAGTCTACGGAATCCTCAAATCTGTAGGCAAACTCATCCTCTTAAATCTGTATTCATATTCATAGTTTTGGTTTTGCAGGTCATACATCTGGGCTTGGAGGTGCTCAGTTTTCTCATGAAGCTTGAAGATGGCCTCTCCAATATTATTGTTGTCCAACTTGTGATAACGGGTGAATTCTGTGATCATGGAGTGGTTGGCATTGAGTCCGCGTTCCACCATCCCTTGGCACTTGAAGACATCCTGCTCCACCGCTTCGAGCCTGTCCTCCATGCTTCCGGTGTTCTTTGGCCTTTGAACATCCCGGATGTGAAGCACCCCCTCACGCATCTCAATGGTTTGAGGGTGTTTCATCACCTCCGAAAGGTAGGGGTTGATGACTGTCGGTGTCAAAACCGGCGGATCTCGGGTAGGGGGTCCTGAACTGTGCGTCTAGGCGGATGGTAACAGGAGACAAGGGACACGATGTTTTACCCAGGTTCGGGCCCTCTCGATGGAGGTAAAACCCTACGTCCTGCTTGATTAATATTGATGATGTGTGTTACAAGAGTGGATCTACCACGAGATCAAGGAGGCTAAACCCTAGAAGCTAGCCTATGATATGATTGTTGTTCGTCCTATGGACTAAAGCCATCCGGTTTATATAGACACCGGAGAGGGCTAGGGTTACACAGAGTCGGTTACAATGGTAGGAAATCTACATATCCGTATCGCCAAGCTTGCCTTTCACGCCAAGGAAAGTCCCATCCGGACACGGGACGAAGTCTTCAATCTTGTATCTTCATAGTCTTGGAGTCCGGCCGATGATGATAGTTCGGCTATCCGGACACCCCCTAGTCCGGAACTCCCTCAGTAGCCCCTGAACCAGGCTTCAATGACGACGAGTCCGGGGTGCATGTTGTCTTCGGCATTGCAAGGCGGGTTCTTCCTCCGAATAATTTATAGAAGATTGTGAACACCAGGATAGTGTCCGGCTCTGCAAAAATAAATTCCACGTACCACCGTAGAGAGAATAATATTACACAAGTTCAATCTGCTGACGTATTTTGTGGCATGACGTCGCACCATTACCAAGCCTTTACTCGAATTGTTTTTATTGTATCACCTCAGCGCATTTAGCGAGGCGGTTTCCTTGGCACGTCTTGTCGAAGCAGAGATCATGTTCCCCTTATTCCGGGATCCCCATCAATACGGACGTGGGTAACCCAACCGCGCCCGTTACCACGCCCCCTCCATCGAAGGCGGGTTCCAAACGGTCACGGGGATGGCTCTTGGTATTCTCCCTCTTTATAATGAGACCAAGGCCCGTTCTTTTCCTTCAATCCTCTATCGAATCCGCCCCTCGCCCCGAGTTCCAACACCCAAGGCTCCATATTCGGCTACCTTCGATCTTCGACAATGTCCGGCCCCGACCTACGAGGCCGGTGGATGTGACGGAAGAGGACGTGCTAAAGCTAAGAGACGCCAGGTACTTAACCTATGAGATTTCGCATAGGCTGCCTGCCCGAGGGCAAGTTATTCCTACTCCCGAGCGTGGCGAGAGCGTTGTGTTCATGTCTCACCTCCGTCGGGGTTTAGGCCTCCCGACGGATCCCTTCGTGAGGGGGCTCATGTTTTACTATGGGCTGGAATTCCATGACTTGGCTCCGGAGTCTATCCTCCACATCTCATCATTCATCGTCGTCTGCGAAGCCTTCCTCCGCACTACCCCCCACTTTGGCTTGTGGCTCAAAACCTTCAATGTGGAGCCGAAGGTGATTGAGGGGCGTCAGGCAGAGTGCGGAGGGGTGGTTATAAGCAAGAGGGCCAATGCTCCATGGCCCGAGGGCTCTTTTCAGGAGGAGCTTGGCTTGTGGCAACAAGAGTGGTTCTATATCACCGCTCCTAGGGGCAGCAAGCAAAGGCTGCCGCCCGTCTTCCGCTCGGGCCCTCCACAGCGGCTGACGTCATGGGTCAACAAGGGGCGTGACTGGGGGCCGTCCAAGGACGTTCCCCTGTTGCAGGACCGGATTCGAGGCCTCCAAGAAAGGGAGATCAATCTGGCCGTAGTGGTACAGGTTATGTTGATCCGGCACCTGCTGCCCTGCAAACGTCGCCCCCTCCACTTGTGGGAATTTAATCCGGAGGGGTCACGAGCTCTTCAACACTTCATGGGTTTGACACCCGCGGAGATGTACAAACTGTTCTTCGGATCGCAAGAGATGCGTCCGGAATTGACCGAGGATGCTGGCCTAAGCTGCAATCGCCCGGATACTCAAGTAAGTAGCCTTGTGTCCGGACACATCGTCCATTCATTCAATGTGGGTTTGCCTTTTAACCAGCTATCCCTTGGGCAGGAGTGGATAGCACAAGAAAAACTGATACGATGTCCGACCCCCCTCCCTGAGACCACGCAGGATCCCATGTTAATCAAGATGTTAGAGGTTGCACCTTCGGAGGAGGGCGAAGGAGGACACAAGGGATCTACCTCCTCAGCCACGAAGGCTTTTAGTAAGGGAGGAATCGAGAGTCCCTCCTTCCAGGGAGAGAGGAGGAGCGCTTCCGAAGACCCGGAGGCCAAGGCCTCAAAGCGGGGACAGAAATCTGTACCGGAAGGTCTCGTGCCGGGAAGAGCCCCGGTCGAACTGTCTCCTCGGAGGAATCAACCCTCTAGCGAGCCGTAAGTAAAAAGGGGGGATTTTGTAATAGTGGACATCCCTGTTTAATTTCTAAGGGTAACCGAAGTTTTCACCTTGTAGTTCGGATCTCAACCCATCTCAGCACAGCTCATCTTCGGGAGACCTTCGTCTGGAGATGATGGAGAGTGACACGCCTCCATCTGCAGCCCCATCGCGCGGGGCGGATGATCCTGAGGTGTCGTCATGGAGAGTCTCCCCGAGTCCGGCGGGGCCAGAGAGTTCGGCACCCATTGGAGTACGGCCAGTGGAGCTGCAAGATTTGCTTAAGAGGGCGTCCATCTCAGAAGATCACCGCACATTAATGGGTATGGTGATTGAGAGGATCTCGTCCGCCGAAAGCGGGTTGTGTGAGGCTGTCGGAAGTTTGCTGACGGGATTTGAGGTACGCAAAAAATGACATACCTTTTGACAGTTTTGCACATGAAGTGCGCCCTGTATAGATAGTAGCCCCTGAGACTTGGTATGCTGTCGAAAGCGACAGCGTGCCGAGGATCATAATCTCAGTTATAGATTGTCGCCTTTCCTATGCAGGTGGCGGAACGTTCGGTGGCCAGCCGGACTGATGGAGTTGCCGAACTGAAGAGGCAACTCGACGTTGCGGATGCGGACATCTCGCTGGTTAATAAAGACTTGATGAGTCACAAGGTATGTGGTTGCTCCGCGGTCGCCTAGTAAGGGAGCTGACGCCCATTCCTTACAATTTGTATGCTTGATGCAGATGCTGCTGCTGTTGTGGAAGACCTTCGAGCAGAACTTGCTCGGGCCAAGGAGCAAGCCAGAAAAAGCGAGGCGGCTGCCTCGAAGGGAGCGAAAGAGCTAGAAGCCGAGAAGGCTGCTCACTGCCGAAGCAGGGAGGAGGTGGCCGGAATGGCCACGAAATTAAAAGTTGCTACCGACCGCCTAGAGGTTCTTGAAGGAGAATGCTGAGCGGAGCAAGAGGACCTGAAGAAGGCCGACGCCGAAGCCAAGGATGCCCGTAGTGCGATGCGGGCTATGAAGGAGGAACTGCGTCAGGTTGGAGACATTGTGGTTGGAAAGCCCTTTATGCTGCGTAGGGAGTTCAT
Source organism: Triticum aestivum (assembly GCF_018294505.1). NCBI lineage: Eukaryota > Viridiplantae > Streptophyta > Magnoliopsida > Poales > Poaceae > Triticum > Triticum aestivum. The sequence goes on along the minus strand of NC_057801.1, from coordinate 323,408,218 downwards.
GGATCCGAAGTATGCTCAGCTGGGCCGGTTGTACGGTGCGGAGGATCCTTATCTGGACTTGGCGGCGAGTGCGGCGGACGCAGTCGTGCACTTTCGAAGCCAGGAGGATCATGAAATGGAAGGGCTTTTCTGGTCTCAATTCCATAGTCCGGAGCGTCCACTATCGTTGAGTGATCGGCTGGTTGAGTGGGCTGAGCTGAATAGATTGTCCAGACTAGCCATGACGGATGTGGTCGCTCATCTGTGGCCGAAAAGGCCCAAGCCGAAGAGTTATTTTGGCTTGTTGCAGCAACTCCTTGGGCGGTGCCACATATTGGGGCGATGAAGCGGTCGGCATGCATAGAAGGTGCACGGATGGCTCTCGCCCGTGGTAAGACATACTGGGCAGAGATGGATGCCACCGCTGTTGCATCCCGGGGTTCGGACAAAAGCCGATTCCCCGCCGAGCACTATTTTGAGGAAGTCCCTGCAGGGCGCTCGTATAATAGAGTCGAAGTGCTCGAAAGATGTTATGTTTGAATGACATGTATGATTTCTGAGATCATGTTTATAATGCAATAACTTTTTATACTTGTGTGTTCAAGTATTGAACTATCTCCTGTGCGGCCGTATATGTATGAATAACCTGAAAGTTGCAGTCTTCGGCTTCAGCGCCCACGCACATGGTGCGGGGGTGTTTGCAAAAAAAGCGCTTTTTCACACCTAATCCAACGTCTTGGTCCTTGTAGGGAGGTGATAGCATAGCAAACTAGGCAACCAGACTATAATGCTTTATTACTTTCACTTAGCCATAGGAGCTCGAATGTGGGGCTACTATATAGCCCCTAGCGGCACCGCTCCTCTCCGAACTTGGGGCGCGTATGTGCCTGACCGGGAAGCGGTCCTTCGTTAAAGTGGAGGAATTCTAAACATTCCAGTGGTCGATCGAGTGGTTGACCAGTCTCTCGCTATATCATGACAGTCAGTTTTCGGCTTTCTCTACTGAGGTGCTCGCCTGGCCGAACCGGGGCACAAGCGCAGTAGTTCTCCTGGTGCCGCGTTAGCCGATGATACGGAACATAAGGCAGCAAAACACAGGAGCCGGGCAAACCCAACATTTGACCAAAGACATGATTCAGAGCTGATGCATATAAGGCCTAACTCGAGACGCCGAACACTCCCTGAGGTCTTCGGTCTTTATGATACTGGGCAGAACGATGCCCTAAGCCCCTAGTGTCCAGGTTCAGGCGGGAACTTCTGACGCGGCCGATGCCAAAACGCCAGCCTCCTCCTCGGTTATGGTTTGAAACTGGGGGATGTGTATCAACAAGAGACAGTAAGAAAGGTTGACGCAGGGTCTTAATCTGAAAAGAATCCTTGCAACGGGTCCCTGCTGCACGTCTGCGCCTGTGTCTCTGTTGTGATGTATCCTGGACGGGTGTAGCACGTGCTTCATCTGTAAAAGAGAAGGACTTAGTTTCCAAGAAATATCGTGCAGAGGTTGTATAAAAATAGAATAAAAGGAAGAAAATTGAGCTTTATTGGCTCTCGTCATTTATACACGCAGCCCCTTATAAAGGGGATATGCGGCTAGGAAGCCCCTTGCCGGACTCGCCTAACCATGTCCGAGGTCTGAATGACCTGTTTTTAGGGGCTTTGACCCGCGAGGTCTGATTAGTGTGTGGCTGTCGAGGCAGTCTCACGTTCTCCGTGGTCGAGGAACACTCGGAGTTACTTTTTAATGAAATTATGCCACGTTGACCGGGCATTTTTAAGCGTAAAAAACGCGTAATGTGGTATTGCGTTAGGGCTGGCGAAAGCTGCGCGCCCCAGTAGTGCTTAAGGGCTACTATTTGAATGGGGCGATGGGTAGTGAGCTTTTCACGACGGAGGTTGTCGGATGAACCGAACACAACCTCTAGTGGTACAGAGCCTGTATAATTGGCTTAAAGGCCTGGCGTCACTCCTTTAAAGGAAGTGCTGCTATGGCGAATTTTGGTGTGGACTATCCCCATTCCGCGGCTGGTGTCCTGGTATTGCAGGTGCCGCGCTGTCTTTTCGTGTTATCACATGAAGTGAGTTCACTGTTTTTACTTCTAGTGGGAAAGTCTTCTGTTTTCCAGAGTGCTGCTTTTGGGCTTCATCACTTTCGCTTGGTGTGTCGAGCCCCTTGTGTTCGGCATAAAGTCGGCCGGACTGTTTGAAGACCCAACAATCTCTGTGGGTATGGTTTGCAGGCTTCCCGGGGGTACCATGTATTTGACATAGTCTGTCCAGAATCTTATTTAGGTTGGATAGCTCGTCACTGTTGTCCTTGAGGGGTAGTGTTTTGTTGTTCGACCGAGAGCTTTTGCATCCGGCATTGACCGCCGTACTATTCAGGCCTTTTTCCTTATTTCGGCGCTGATCTTTTCTGCGTCGTAATTTCCCATTTGCATCCCTAACTTCGGATGTACTCGGGTTGCTGGTGCTGCACCTAGCCAGCCAGCTATCTTCCCCTGCACAAAAGCGGGTCATGAGGCTTGTTAGTGCGGCCATTGTTCTTAGTTTTTCCTGGCCGAGGTGTCTGGCTAGCCATTCGTCTCAGACGTTGTGTTTAAAGGCTACTAAGGCTTCAGCATCCGGACAGTCGACTATTTGGTTCTTTTTAGTGAGGAACCTGTTCCAGAATTTGCGTGCTAACTCTCCGGGCTGTTGAGTTATGTGACTTAAATCGTCTGCATCCGGAGGACGGACATAGGTCCCCTGAAAGTTTGCTCGAAACGCATCCTCAAGCTCTTCCCAGCTTCCAATGGTATTTTCTGGGAGGCTTTTAAGCCAATGCCGAGCTGGCCCTTTGAGCTTGAGGGGTAGGTATTTTATGGCATGGAGATCGTCTCCTCTGGCCATATGTATGTGTAGGATGTAATCCTCAATCCAGACTCCGGGGTCTGTTGTTCCTTCGTATGCTTTTATGTTTACGGGTTTGAATCCCGCTGGAAATCCATGATCGAGTACCTCGTCGGTGAAACATAGTGGGTGTGCGGCGCCCCTGTATTTGGGTGTGCCGTTGTCTTCAAATGCTTGGCGGGTTATGTTGCTTCCTGGAGTCTTCTTTTTTGGCCCATAAATAGACCTGACTGGGTTGTCCTTTTTCCGATGATCTTTATGCCGATCGTGTGCCGGTTTGTGTGTGGCGCCCCTTGTTGCTCTTGGCCTGTCATATGGTCGTCTATCCGGCCAGGCGGCTTCTTTCTTTTTTTACTGCGGGGGCTCTAAGGCCTCCTCGTCAAATTCGGGCAACAGCTTGCGCTTCGGATAGCTCTTTGTCTGGTGACTAGCGCCATATTTATCTGCGTTGTTGAGTACTTTGCTCCATCTCATTCTGAGTGCGTCCTGCGCTGTTTTGAGCTTCCGCTTTTGCTTCTTCAAACTTCTTGCAGTGGCGACGAGCCTTTTATGAAGATTCATTTGTTCTGGTGATGTGAGACCATCTTCGCCGGGCATGGGTTGCTTGTCCAATTTATGTCCGGCTGGCTGCTTGTTGATATGTGCGTCGTCCACTGCCTTGCCCTGCTCTAGGGCCGGGTCCGTATGGGTGCCGTTTTTATCGATGCCGGTCTTCGGGAAGCGCCTGCGTCGCCGCTTTGGTTGTTTGTTGGGGGAGTTGTCCTTCGCCACGTCCCGTTTTTCCTCATTATCGCTTCCTCTTGGTGTATCCACCATGTATACGTCATGAGTTGGGGTGGCTTTCCCGTGCCCGATAGGCACTGGTTCTTGGTCGTCTCCGGCATCGTCGTCTATACCATCGATGTCTTCGGAGTCATAGTTTAGCATGTCGGTTAGATCGTCGACAGAGGCTACCAAGTGGGTGGTGGGTGGGCTTTGAATTTCTTCGTCGCCCGCATCCCAACCGTCCTGACCGCAGTCCGGCTAGGGCTCTCCTGATAACGAGAGATACTTTAGCGAACTCAAGATGTCGCCAAAAGGTGAGAGTTGAAAGATGTCCGCTGCGGTGAACTCTATGACCGGCGCCCAATCGGATTCGATCGGAGGGGGCGCGGGAGGTTCGAAGTCTGGCAAGGAGTCCGGCACCTCGGAGTCACGAGCTTTATGAGGGACAATATCAGTGTTCGGCTCTATCGCCGTAGAGGTTGCAGCCCCCGATGCGGTGTCTAGCCATCCGTCCCCGATCTGCGCAGCCGGCTCCGAATTGAAGATCGGAGCGGGTTCGAGTGCGGCCTCCAGGGTACTGTCCGGCTGCAGAGCTAAATCATGCTCGCCGTGACAGTGTGGCACGCTCTGCTGTGGCTCGACTCCATTGAGGATCAAGTCCCCGCGGATGTCAGCCGTGAAGTTCAAACTTCCAAATCTGACCTGACGGCCAGGGGCGTGGCTTTCGATCTGCTCCAGATGGCCAAACGAATTGGCCCGCAGTGCAAAGCCGCCGAATACGAAGATCTGTCCGGGGAGAAAGGTCTCACCCTGGACTACGTCGTTGATGATGGTCGAAGAAGCCATCGAGCCTATTGATGACGACACAGAGGAACTCTCAATGAAAGCACCAATGTCGGTGTCAAAACCGGCGGATCTCGGGTAGGGGGTCCCGAACTGTGCGTCTAGGCGGATGGTAACAGGAGACAAGGGACACGATGTTTTACCCAGGTTCGGGCCCTCTCGATGGAGGTAAAACCCTACGTCCTGCTTGATTAATATTGATGATGTGTGTTACAAGGGTGGATCTACCACGAGATCAAGGAGGCTAAACCCTAGAAGCTAGCCTATGGTATGATTGTTGTTCGTCCTATGGACTAAAGCCATCCGGTTTATATAGACACCGGAGAGGGCTAGGGTTACACAGAGTCGGTTACAATGGTAGAAAATCTACATATCTGTATCACCAAGCTTGCCTTCCACGCCAAGGAAAGTCCCATCCGGACACGGGACGAAGTCTTAAATCTTGTATCTTCATAGTCTTGGAGTCCGGCCAATGATGATAGTTCGGCTATCTGGACACCCCCTAGTCCGGAACTCCCTCAATGACCTTCTCATAGAACTTATGTTGTAGGGTGAAACCCTAGAGGGGATCTTTTCACACTTGGAGGGGAAAAGGAGGAAGAACACTCAAGAACACAAGGAACAAAACACTCAAACAAACCCAAATATCACATCCACTAGCGTAGCATACTTGAGATCCACAAGATTACATGAACAATTCAAGGAAAATAGCACTAGGTAAGTTCTTCCCACTAGGTGAGGTCTTGATGATGATCTTCTCCAAGAGGAGGCCTTGACAATCCAAAGGATTCTTCCCTAGGTGGGGGCTTGATCTCCAAGAGGAGGGGATACAAGGAGCAAAGCTCAAAATGTTTTATCTAATACTTTGCTGACCTTCCAAATGAGCTAGGAGATGAGTATATAAAGTCTAGGGACGAAACTTGGAGAAAGAGGGGTACAAAGGACCAAAAAGTCCCTAAAACACGTGGCCACGGAAGAAGGCTCCGGGCACCCGGGGAGGAACCAGCCGGGCACCCGGACCGGTCAGAGGCCAGCGCCCAGGCGGGACCGGGCACCCGTTGGCGAAGGAGCCGGGCACAAGGCCTAGTCTGGGCTGGCCGGCGAGTGGCCGGGCACCCGGGGGTCCCAAGCCCGGGCACCTGGGGTGGCTCCCAGCGGCTGGTGGGGCATGGGTCGGGCACCCGGGTCGAGCTGGGCGAGGCCCAAGTGGAGGGTCGGGCACCCGGGGCCGGCTGGGGCACAGCCCAGGCAGAGGCCGGGCACCCGGGGTCGAGGTGGCTGGGCACCTGGGGTGTCCAGGGGTTTGGGCCTCCCCATGTCTTTGAGTCCGGGCACCCGGGGTCCTTCCGTCCGGGCACCCGGGGTGTCCAGGAGCTTCTCCCCTTCAATCTTCTTGTTCTCCTCTCCTTTCCCTTGCTCCGCGGATGCTCGAGTCTCCGTCTTCTCCTTCTCACGATCATCTTCTTGGTGCCTAAGAATGCATAGCACGTCTCTTTGAGGTAGAACCCAATTCTCATGTGGAACCGAAGGAAACTTGAAGAGGATAGAATTGACCTCGTTCTCGATGTTGCATGCGCGTGCTCTTGTCATTGGTCCCCTAGGTTCTTGCGGTGGTGATGGAGTGTCGGTGCGGGTAGTCGAGGGATGCTGCACATCAACTTGTCCTTGGGGGCACTTGGGGACATCATGGCGATCTAGATCTGTCAGAAAAATAGTTTGAAAGAAGAACAAAGGACATTGTCGTGATTCAGTGGTCAAAACCTTCGAGAGATTATATAATGATTTTTTACTGTGAAAAACAAGTAATCTGGGAGAAAATAGAGTCCGGATGGCACATGAGGTGGCCACAAGCTCGGGAGGCGCGCCCAGGGGGGTAGGGCACGTCCTAGGCTTGTCGTGTGCTTGTGCGCTTTTCGGGTTACTTTTTATTTTCCTAATTTTTTAAATATTCCAAAATAGAGTAAAATTGCCTTTGTGGACCTTTTGGACTCAGTTTACTTGCCTTATCACATACCTATTCCTTTTCAGGGTTCTGGAGCATTCTGAAAAGTTTTCTTTATGCATTCCTCCGGTGTTATCGAATGAATAATGTTAGTCTAAAAATTTATTGGCATACCTGAGATATAATGTTTGATTCTTCACCACCTTCAGGTTATTGCCTTCAGTGTTGTTGATATTGATGGCACCGGAACGATAGACTTATTCGATAACGTATGATCCTTCCCATTTAGAGAGAAGTTTTCCTGCAAAAAATCTTAAATGAGAATTGTATAGCAAGAGATGGTGCCTATATTAAATTCCCGCTTTTGTGTTCTTTTGTCATGCCATCTTTTGACTTTCTATTCAAACAATTTAGCATTTTCATAAGTTTAGGTTCCCCATTCATCAAGTGAGTTAATGTCAAATAACCTCTTTTCACCGACAAGTTTGAAATCATAGTTGAGCTCTTTAATTGCCCAATAAGCTTTATATTCTAGTTCAAGAGGTAGGTGACATGCTTTTCCATAAACCATTTTGTATGGAGACATAACCATAGGATTTTTATAAGCAGTTCTATAAGCCCATAATGCATCATCAAGTTTTCTAGACCAATTCTTCCAAGATCTATTAACAATATTTTGCAATATCAGTTTTATTTCCCTATTACTTAATTCTACTTGACCACTAGGGGTGATAAGGAGATGCAATTCTATGGTTAACATCATATTTAGCAAGCAATTTATGGAAAGCACCATGAATAAAATGTGAACCACCATCAGTCATTAAATATCTAGGGACTCCAAACCGCGGGAAAATAACTTTTTAAAGCATTTTAATGGAAGTGTTATGATCAACACTACTAGTTGGAATAGCTTGTACCCACTTAGTAACATAATCAATATCAACCAAAATATGTGTACACCCTTTAGAGGAAGGAAAATGTCCCATATAATCAAATCCCCAAACATCAAATGGTTCAATAACAAATGAATAATTCATAGGCATTTCCTGACGTCTACTAATGCTACCAATTCTTTGACATTCATCACAAGACAAGACAAACTTACGAGCATCTTTGAAAAGATTAGGCCAATAAAAATCAGATTGCAATACCTTGTATGCAGTTCTGTCTCCAGCATGGTGTCCTCCATAAGGCTCGGAGTGACACTTCCGTAGGATTTGTTCCCGTTCATGCTCAGGTATACAACGTCTAATAATACCATCTACTCCTTCTTTATAAAAGTGTGGGTCATCCCAAAAGTAATGTCTTAAATCATAGAAAAACTTTTTCTTTTGTTCGTATATGAAACTAGGTGGTATAAATTTAGCAACAATATAATTAGCATAGTCAGCATACCAAGGAGTACTACGAGAAGCATTTATTAATTGTTCATCAGGAAAGCTATCATCAATAGGTACTGGGTCATCAAGAATATTTTCTAACCTAGACAAGTTGTCTGGCATGGGGTCTTCAGCTCCTTTCCTATCAATAATATGTAAATCAAATTCTTGTAGCAAGAGAACCCACCTAATGAGTCTAGGTTTAGCATCTTTCTTTTCCATAAGGTATTTAATAGCAGCATGATCAGTGTGAAAAATTACTTTCGTATCAACAATGTAAGATCTGAATTTATCACAAGCAATCGAACTGCTAAAAATTCTTTTTCAGTGGTACCATAGTTTCTTTAGGCACTATCTAGAGTTTTGCTAGCATAATGGATACCATTTAATTTCCTATCAACTCTTTGTCCTAGAACAACACAAACAACATAATCACTTGCATCACACATAATTTCGAAGGGTAGGTTCCAATCAAGTGGTTGAACAATATGTGCAGAGATTAAGGCTTTGTTAAGTATTTCAAAGGCTTCTATACAATCATCAACAAAAACAAATGGAACATCTTTTTGCAAAAGATTAGTAAGAGGCCTAGAAATTTTAGAGAAGTCTTTAATAAATCTCCTATAGAAACCAGCATAACCAAGGAAACTTCTTTCACCTTTGATATCCTTAGGATATGGAATTTTCTCAATTGCACCAACTTTAGCTTTATCGACTTCAATATCTCGTTCGGAAATTTTATGCCCCAAGACAATAACTTTGTTCACCATAAAGTGGCATTTCTCCTAATTCAAGACAAGATTAGTTTCTTCACATCTCTGCAAAACTCGAGCAAGGTTGGTTAAGCAATCATCAAAAGAAGTTCCATAACCAGAAAAATCATCCATGAAGACCTCAACAATCTTTTCACAGAAGTTAGAGAATATAGCGGTCATACATCTTTAAAGGTAGCAGGTGCATTGCATAAACCAAAAGGCATATGTCTATAAGCAAAAGTATGAAAAGGGCATGGAAAAGTAGTTTTTTTAATCCTCTTGTGAGACAGGTACTTGGGAAAAACCAGAGTATCCATCTAGAAAACATAAATGTGTATGTTTTGATAGTTTTTCTAGCATTTGATCAATAAATGGTAGAGGATAATGATCTTTCCTAGTATCTTTGTTTAATTTTCTGAAATCAATTACCATTCTATAACCTATGATAATTCATTCTGGGATAAGTTCATTTTTATCATTAGGAACAACATTAATATCTCCCTTTTTAGGGACACAATGAACAAGACTTACCCATCTACTATCAGCTATAGGATATATTATACCTACTTCCAGTAGCTTTAATATTTCATTTCTTACCACTTCTTTCATCTTACGATTTAGCCGTCGCTGGTGATCAATAACTGGTTTAGCATCAGGTTCCATATTAATTTTGTGCCAACATAGAGTGGGACTAATGCCCTTAAGATCGTCAAGAGTATATCCAATAGCGGCACGGTGCTTCCTTAGAATTTTCAATAATATCTTTTCTTCATGTTCTGAAGGTTAGCATTAATAATAACAGGATATATCTTCATTTCATCAAGATAAGCATATTTCAATATGTCGGGTAATTGTTTAAGCTCAAACACGGGATCACTCTTGGGTGGAAGAGGATCTCCAAGAGTCTTAACAGGTAAATTGTGCTTCAAAACATGCATTTGTTTAAAGAATATCTCATCTATTTCGTTTCTTTCATTCATATGCATATCATTTTCATGGTCTAACAAATATTGTTCTAACGGATCAGTAGGAGGCACAACAATAGAAGCAAGACCAGTAATTTCATATTTACTAGGTAATTATTTATCACGAGGTTGTCTATGGAACTTGGAGAAATTAAACTCATGAGAAACATCACCAAAATTTACACTAACCGTTTCCTTAATACAATCAATTTTAGCATTAACCGTATTCAAGAAGGTCTACCAAATATAATGGGACAAAAATCATCTTGTGGGGAGCCAAGAACTAGAAAATCGGTAGGATATTTAAATTTCCCACACAAGACTTCAACATCTCTCACAATCCCAAGTGGTGTAATAGTATCTCTATTAGCAAGTTTAATAGTAACATCAATATCTTCTATCTCAGCAGGTGCAATTTCATTCATAATTTCTTGGTATAAGGTAAACGGGATAACACTCACACTAGCACCCAAATCACATAAGCGATGATAACAATGATCTCCTATTTTAATAGAGACAACATGCTTGCCAACAACATGTTTATTTTTATCTTTAGTATCGGGTTTGATAATTCTAGTAGCTTCATCACAGAAGTAAATAACATGCCCATCAATGTCATCGACCAAGAGATCTTTAACCATAGCAACATGAGGTTCAATATTAATTTGTTAAGAGGGTGTAGGTGTTCTTGTATAACTTTTGCGAACCATAGTTGAAGCTTTAGCATGTTCTTTTATCCTAACAGGAAAATGTGGTTTCTCAATGTAAGTAGTAGGAATAACTGGATCAACATTATAGGTAGTAGTTTCTTCTCTAGCTTCAATGGGTTCTACTATTTTTATTTCAATGGGAGGATAATATTTAAACCACTTCTCCTTAGGGAGATCAACATGAGTAGCAAATGATTCACAGAAAGAAGCTACTATCTCAGATTCAAGTCCATATTTAGTGCTAAAATTATGAAAAGCATCGGTATCCATAAAGTTTTAACACAACCAAACTCAAGCTTGATACCTGACTCCTTAGCTTCGTTGCGCTCCAATCTTTAGAGCTGCGTTTAGTTCTTTCCAAAAGATCCCATCTGCATTCAATAGTCCACTTCATAAAAGAACTAGTACAAGAAGTGTCGAGCATGGATCGATCATTACGAGAAAGGCGAGCATAAATTTTTTGAATAACTATTTCTCTTGGGAGCTCATGATTGGGGCATGAATATAACATTGCCTTAAGCTTCCCAAGCTTGAGTGATACTTTCTCCTTCTCGAGGCCAAAAATTGTATATATAATTCCAATCGCGATGAACCAGATGCATAGGATAAAACTTCTGATGAAATTCCAATTTCACCGGTTCCAGTCCCAAGTTCCAATATAATCACATAGCCTATACTATGTCAATGCCCTTCCCTTCAAATATAAAGGGAAGACCCTCTTCTTGACTTCATCTCCGAGTAAACCTGCAAGCTTAAATAATCCACAAACTTCATCCACATAGATTAGATTCATATCATGATGTAATGTTTCCATCTCCTGCATAAGGATTAGCTACCAGTTTCTCTATCATACCTGAAGGAATTTCATAATAAATATTTTTAGTAGGTGTAGTAGGTTGAGGGACAACTATTTGTGCTTATGGTCGAGGTGAAGATACCCCGAACAAGCCCCCTTAAAGGATTATTTTCCATAGTGACAAGTCACAATAAATTTTAGCACATAATATAAATTTTTCCTTACCAAATTCCACTCACCAAAGGCGCTTCACTCCCCGGCAACAAGGCCAGAAAAGAGTCTTGATTACCCACAAGTATTGGGGATCAATCGTAGTCCTTTCAATAAGTAAGAATTGTTAACATGGCTACAAAATAATATGGTTGTGTTGGTAACACAGGGTAGTATTGTAGTAGTACATTACAATTCCGTATAGGGTCTATCTGCGTATGTGTGTGGTAGTAAAAGTTGGAACTCAAATGATACATTTTGCTCATTCTACTCATTTTCTCATTGCATGTTGTTTGGTAGTTGGGATACAAAGCATTCATGGGCTTATAGTAGAAACCAAAATTCCATATTAACGGAAACTGAAAGTTCCGTTTCCACGTGTGTTCCACCGGAAAACACCATTCCGTTTTTGTTTCCGTTTCCGCATAAAAAATTCCATTTCCGTTTCCATTTTGCAAATTTCCATTTCCATTTTCATATTTCCTCTTCATTTCCATTTTCCTCCGGAAAAGCGGAAACTTTCCGCTCCATTTTCATCCCTAGCGAAGGATAAGCCTGGACGTACTCTTATATAAAGCAAAGCGCTCCCGAGGACACATGCACTACAAAAAAGACACAGCTGTGACATTTTGGCCCGAACAATTTTTTTTGTCATGGTTATGACACTTCTATGATGATAATTGTGAAAAAACACGTATCATCATAGATGTGGTGGGCTTCTACTTCTATGACAAAAAATCATGGCAAAAAATGGGCTTTTCATCCTGGGCAGGCCGGGGACGCACCTGCATGACATTCTTTGGGCCGTCGATGATGGAAAAAATCGTGGTAGAAGCAAGGGCGAAGAAAATTATGGGGAGTTTCCCGTTATGGCGGGTGGTCGGGGCCGAGCGATGCATGGAGGTTTGTGATACGTCCATTTTGCATCATGATTTTGTATCGATATTTATTGCATTATGGGCTACTATTTCATGTTATGTCACAATACTTATGGCTATTCTATCTTATTTTACAAGGTTTACATGAAGTGAGAGAATGCCGGCAGCTGGGATTCTGGGCTGGAAAAGGAGAAATATTGGACACCTATTTTGCACAGCTCCAAAAGTCCGAAACTCCACGAAAGTAATTTTTGGAATTAATGATAAATATTGAGCGGAAGAAGTACCAGAGGGGGCCCACACCCTGGCCACGAGGGTGGGGGCGCGCCCTACCCCCCTGGGCGCGCCCCCTGCCCCGTGTGCCACTTGGTAGCCCTCCGGTACCCATCTTCTGCTATATGAAGTCTTTTACCCTGAAAAAAATCATAAGCAAGCTTACGGGACGAAACTCCGCCGCCACGAGGCGGAACCTTGGGGGAACCAATCTAGGGCTCCGGTGGAGCTGTTCTGCTGAGGAAACTTCCCTACGAGAGGGGGAAATCATCATCATCATCATCACAAATCTAGGGCTCCGATGGAGCTGTTCTGCTCTCATCGGGAGGGGGTCATTCTCCATCAACATCTTCACCAACACCATCTCCTCTCAAACCCTAGTTCATCTCTTGTATCAAATCTTTGTAGCAAAACCTCAGATTGGCACCTATGGGTTGCTAGTAGTGTTGATTACTCTTTGTAGTTGATGCTAGTTGGTTTATTTGGTGGAAGATCATATGCTCAGAACCTTAATGCATATTAATACCCCTATGATTATGAACATGAATATGCATTGTGAGTAGTTACGTTTGTTCCTGAGGACATGGGTGAAGTCTTGCTATTAGTAGTCATGTGAATTTAGTATTCGTTCGATATTTTGATGAGATGTATGTTGTCTCTCCTCTAGTGGTGTTATGTGAACATTGACTACATGATACTTCACCATTATTTGGGCCTAGTGGAAGGCATTGGGAAGTAATAAGTAGATGATGGGTTGCTAGAGTGACAGAATCTTAAACCCTAGTTTATAAGTTGCTTCGTAAGGGGCTAATTTGGATCCACATGTTTCATGCTATGGTTAGGTTTATCTTAATACTTCTTTTGTAGTTGCGGATGCTTGCAATAGGGGTTAATCATAAGCGGGATGCTTGTCCAAGAAAGGGCAGTACCCAAGCACCGGTCCACCCACATATCAAATTATCAAAGTAACGAACGCGAATCATATGAGCGTGATGAAAACTAGCTTGCCGATAATTCACATGTGTCCTCGGGAGCACTTTTCTCATTATAAGAACTTGTCCAAGCTTGTCCATTGCTACAAAAAGGATCGAGCCACCTTGCTGCACCTTATTTACTTTCATTGCTTGCTACCCTTTACAAATTATCTTATCATAAAACTATTTGTTACCTACAATTTCAGTGATTGCAGAGAATACCTTACTGAAAACTACTTATCATTTCCTTCTGCTCCTCGTTGGGTTCAACACTCTTACTTATCGAAAGGACTACGATAGATCCCCTACACTTGTGGGTCATCAAGACTCTTTTCTGGTGCCGTTGTCGGGGAGTGAAGCGCTTTTGGTGAGTGGAACTTGGTAAGGAAACATTTATATAGTGTGCTGAAATTTACTGTCACTTGTTACTATGGAAACTAATCCTTTCAGGGGCTTGTTCGGGGTATCTTCACCCCGACCAGTGGAGCAGAGAGTTGCTCCTCAACCTACTGAACCTACTGAAAATGTTTACTTTGAAATTCCTTCGGGTATGGTAGAGAAACTGCTAGCTAATCCCTTTGCAGGAGATGGAACATTGCATCCTGATTTACACCTGTCGGTGTCAAAACCGGCGGATCTCGGGTAGGAGGTCCCGATCTGTGCGTCTAAGGCTAATGGTAACAGGAGGCAAGGGACACGATGTTTTACCCAGGTTCGGGCCCTCTTGATGGAGGTAAAACCCTACTTCCTGCTTGATTGATATTGATGATATGAGTATTACAAGAGTTGATCTACCACAAGATCGTAGAGGCTAAACCCTAAAAGCTAGCCTATGATGATTATGATTCTGTCTCTAAGGACTAAACCCTCCGGTTTATATAGGCACCGGAGAGGGCTAGGGTTTACACAGAGTCGGTTACAAAGAAGGAAATCTATTATCCGGATCGCCAAGCTTGTCTTCCACGCAAAGGAGAGTCCCATCCGGACACGGGACGAAGTCAAGAGTCTTGTATCTTCACGGTCCAACAGTACAGCCAAAGTATATAGTCCGGCTGTCCGGATACCCCCTAATCCAGGACTCCCTCAGTAGCCCCTAAACCAGGCTTCAATGACAATGAGTCCGGCGCGCAGTTTGTCTTCGGCATTGCAAGGCGGGTTCCATCTCCGAATACTCCAAAGTAATTATCGAACACTCAAATCATGTCCAGATCTGCAAGATGATCTTCACATACCATCATAGAGAGAATGATATTCCATAAATGTAATCTGCTGAAAACTTTAGGCAACGTGACATGACACTACGGTCGGGTCATTATTCGAACCATTTTCCCACAACCAGCCACAGCGCATACTGCGAGGCGGTTTCCTCGGCACATCTTGTCGAAGCAGAGATCATGTCCCCTTATCACGGGATTCCCATAAATACGGGTATGGGTAACCCAACTACGCCATCAATCGTGGCGCTTGGGAAATAAGTGATCCTCAACGGGCAAGTGGGGAGGCGCATCGTTCTTGTCGCCTCTATAAAGGGATAAGGATTCACCATTTTCACCCATGCCTTCTTCCTCCTTCGCTTATCCATTCTTGCCCCTCGAGCTCCAGCGCCCTAGTTCACACCTCCTCTGTACATCCAAACATGTCCGGAGCAGGAGGCAAGTGGGTGGCCTCCACCGTCAAGGAGGGGCACATTACAAAGCTCCGGGCGGCCGGATACTTGGCTGCAGATATCGTGCACCGGCTGCCGGACGCAGGGTAGATCATTCTGACTTTGGGACCCCACGAGAGGGTCGTGTTCCTCGCCCATTTCGTTCATGCACTGGGATTTCCACTTCATCCCTTCGTCCGCGGGCTCATGTTTTACTATGGGCTATACTTCCACGATCTAGCCCCAAAGTTCGTCCTCAACATCTCGGCATTTATCGTCGTGTGCGAGGCCTTCCTCCGCATCAAGCCTCACTTCGGCTTGTGGTTATGAATCTTCTGCGTGAAGCCGAAGATCATGAGCGGCCAGCAAGCAGAGTGCAGAGGTGCCATGGTGGGCAAGATGCCCAATGTTACCTGGCTCGACGGCTCCTTCGCGGAGACCATGAAATGGTGGCAATCGGGGTGGTCCTACATCACCGAGCCACGCGACGACAACTGGGCAGCGGCCCCCGAATTCTGTTCCGGAATTCCCATGCGGCTCACCTCTTGGGAAAAGAAGGGCCTGGCCTGGGGTGAGACTGCGGAGCTGACCGGACTTCAGAATTGCATCAAGAATATGATGGACAAGAAAATCAAGCTTGTCAACGTAGTCCAGGTCATGCTTGTCCGCCGGATTCTTCCGTGCGAAAGACGGGCATTTAATCTGTGGGAGTTCGTCCCGGCCGAACACCAGACACTTCGAGAGCTCTACGGCACGACACACAAGGACGCATGGAAGGCGCTATTCAAGTCCTCCGAAATACCTCCTCCCACATCTGAGGACCGCGGACTTCACTCCACATGGCTCCCCCGTCCTGTGAGTTTTCTGACTATCACAAGATGTAGTTTTTTCCAGCGTACTCATGGGAGGATCTTAAGTCATCGTGTATATTTAATCAGGAGTATGTGGTGATGGCGGAGCGGATTGACTGTCCGGCTCCACTGCCAGAGGGTCCAGCAGATGCTCTCATGACGAGGATGCTAGTCCCGACGCCCTACAAGGTGCCAGAAAAGAAGGCCGAAAAGAAGGCCCCGGGGACCAGGAAGGGTCTTCGGCATAAGGTCATACTGGACGCCTCGTCCGAAGACGACGATGCACACTCCTCCCCTAAAGGGGAGGAGGAAAAGGAAGGGGCCGCTCCGCCTGAGGAGGCTGAAGGGCCTAAGAGGGCGACCCAGGGGACCAGGAAGGGTCCCCGGCGCAAGGCCGTCATAGACTCGTCGTCTGAAGACGACGAGACAGATTCCTCCTGCAGAGGCGGGGGGAAACACGAGGAAACTCCGCCTCCCTGCACTGGGGAGGAGAAGAAAAGGAAGGCCGCCCGAGAGGGGGAGGCTAGGACGCCCAAGAAGGGAAAGGCGTCCCTTCCGGATTACTCCACCATGAACGCCTACAGGGAGGAGGAGTGGCTACCCAGGGGGAAGCCCCTAGTAAGATAGTAAGTATCCACACTCTGTTGTACTTTAGTGCGACTTCACTTCATAGTCTGTTATAACGCCGAACACGTATATGCAGTCCGGCCAGGGTCCATCCCGAGGTATCCTCTTCGGATGGGTCCTTGAGCAATTCGGCGATGAACTCGCTCCCAACAGCCACTACCCCTCGGCCTGCGGATGACACGGAGGTGTTGTCCCAAAGTTCCCAGAGCAGGGGGAGGCGACTCTGGAGATGCCCCAAGGGGAAATTCCAGACGCCGGGTGCACGGGGCGTAAGATCCCCATGGATTGTGCCGACGGGAGCCGCAGAACGCCGGGCTCCCAGCCGGACACTATACCGGAACCCCCAAAGGTTCTGGATTTGGGCAGGCAGCCCCTCGCCAAGGAGGGCGAGCCGTCTGTGCCGATAACTTCTGTTACGCCAGAGGCGTCGGATAGTCTGCTGGAAGCGCTTCACGGTGCTTCCATGGATGAAGAGCACTGTACTCTTATGAGTGTGGTGGTTCAGAGGGTTCGGTCCACCAAAAGCGGATTGACTGAAGCCTGCACCAACCTTCTAACAGGCTTTGAGGTAAGTAATTAAAAGTTTGGGAAATTATCACCCGATAGACAGTAGCCCCTGATACTCTGTTTGGTGTTTAGAAAGAAAAGCCAAATGGAGGGTCAATTAAAATCCGCAAGAGTCTAATAGTAGGTGTCTACGTGAATAAGCAGGCGGTGCTGCTTGCCGCTGCTGCCCGCACAACGGAGGTCGCCGGACTCAAACGGGACCTGGAGCAGGCCCAAGGAGAGCTCAGCCTCACGAAGAGGCAGCTCAAAGAGAACAAAGGTATAGCGATACTTCGTTCCCATATCATAAAGAATAGACAAAATTGGTGATGCTAACGAAGAAGCGTCATGATTGTGTAATAGGGGCCACGACCGAAGTGGCGTCCCTGAAGAAAGCACTATCCGAGACCGAAAACAAGGCGGCCTCGGAGCGCATTGAGTGTGAAAAGCAAAATGCTAGGGTGGGCGAGGTACAGCAAGAGGTCCAGGAGCTCGACAAGAAGTTCGAGTCCTTGGAGCGTGACTTCAAGACAAAGGAGTCTGAACTTGCGAAGGCCCTGTTGAGCCTGAAAGACGCTAAGGCCGAAGCCGAAAAGGCCCAGCAGGAAATCTAGGCGGCCAAGAAGATAGCGGCGAGTAAGACATTCTTTATGCAAAGCAAGCATGTGGAGGAGACTTTTCTTTTACTTACCCGAATTCGGAGCTCTCCAGGGGCATTCGCAGATGTGCCACACAACGTATCAGATGCTGCAGAGTTCTACCGTGCTAAGGAGGGGAGCTCAACGGAGAAGCTGTTCTAGTCCCAGTATGCTGGAGCCAAACACCTGATGCCTCTGAGTGACCAATTGAAGCAATTGGTTGAACTCCACAGGGCGGCCAAAGTGGCTATGAAAGATTTCATAGTCCGGATGTGGCCTGGTGAGCCCCTGCCCGCCAGCTACTTCGTCCTGATAAAGTGGATGGTAAATGCCTGTCCGTGGCTTGAAGTGATCAAGCGATCCGTTTGCATTGAGGGTGCCCGCAGAGCCTTTGCCCGTGCGAAGGTGCATTGGGGCAAGCTGGATGCGGAGAAGCTGGTGAAGGATGGAC
Source organism: Triticum aestivum (assembly GCF_018294505.1). Taxonomy (NCBI): domain Eukaryota; kingdom Viridiplantae; phylum Streptophyta; class Magnoliopsida; order Poales; family Poaceae; genus Triticum; species Triticum aestivum. The sequence continues at coordinate 323,390,102 of NC_057801.1, read as the reverse complement.
CGCTGGAAGGCAAGGCGCATCGATGTCCCGAAAAATATTATGATGGCGTTATGAAAGGCGCTCGTCTCGTGGCGTGAATGTACTTCTGTCATTGTTGTAATATAAAGACGAAGTTATTTGCGCTATATAGCACTTTTTTGATTTAAAATATTACCTTCTGTGCGGCTGTTCATAAAATTTTGAAAGTAGGCCAGTCGTCGGCTTCTGCCCCCAAATTACTAGTACTAGGGTGTTCGTGGAAAAAACCCAGACACTCTTTATCCAAATTTTTGGTCCCTGAAGGAGGTGTTTGGTGCAGCGAACAAGGCAATCGGACTATGCGGCTTTATAACTTTCACTTAGCCATAGAAGTCTACAATTTTAAATTTCGGTGAAGCCCCTAGAATTCGGAAAGCCGAATTGGGGTGATATATACGCCTAAATCGGACGAGGCCGATTCCTCGCCTAAAGCGGAAAAAATCTTTAAGGATTTTAAGACCTCTTGAACAGCGACCAGTTCTCGCCGCACCATGCCGGTCAGTTTTTGGGTTTCTCTAGTGAGGTGCTTGTCCGGAAGAACCGGGGCACAATCGCAGTAGTTCTCCCTATGCTACCTTAGCCGATATAACGGAACGTAAGGTTCCAAAACAAGGGGGCCGGGCAAACCCAACTATTGACCCAAGACATGATTCGGAGCTGATGCATATAATGCTATAAGTTCGGGGTGCCGCACTATTGAAAGTGTTTGGGCTTGTCTTGCCGTAATATGGGGCGCCATAAGAAGCCCCTGGCAAACTGAATGTACCAAGGTGTACGGATGCAATATTAAATAAACATTTATAGGAAAAACGTGCAAATAGGAATAATAAGCTGACACTATATATTATCTCCCATTGATGAATAATACGTCCAAGCGTATGTTTACAATGAATGCGTTAAGCAGAAGTAAATAGGACTATTTAACATGTCCTATCCAAGGGCGGGTCGCATGTAGGTATATAAAAGAGGTATAACGATCGTGAACAGATTCCACCTGGGTATTCCCTTTGTGCGAAAAGCCTTTTGCCTCCTTGGTTTTCTCTCCTATGCAAGTCTGATAATCCGGCTCTTCTGAAGAGGCTGCCCGAAAGCAGTGTCCTGAAAGATTAAGGGGGTTATTAAAGTATGTTGCGGCTGTACCGCAATGTTGACTGAGTCATTCTTGCGCCTCCGCCTATGCCTATGGTATTTTGAGTGCGTAATTGTGTACGCGTGGCACGAATGTTGCCTTGATGGGGCTGGAGCGGAGGCCGGACTGCTAGTCGCGCTCTTGGCATGCCTGGCGATCCTGTTGCGGGGTACTCCGGACTCGCTTGACGGTGTTCGGGGTTGTTGTAGCTGGATCGGTGGTTTGCCGGAGAAGGCTGCATTGTACTTCTGCCGCGAGGGCTACAGTATGCTCTTCTATACGAAGAGAGAGGTCCATGTTTTCCTTGACTGTTATGACCCCGCGAGGTCCTGGCATCTTGAGCTTGAGGTATGCGTAGTGTGGTACCGCATTGAATCGAGCGAATGCGGTTCATCCAAGCAGTGTGTGATAACCACTACGGAAAGGGACGATATCGAAGATTAACTCCTCGCTTCGGAAGTTATCCGGAGATCCGAAGACCACTTCCAATGTTATGGAGCCCATGCAACGGGCCTCTACTCCTGGAATTACACCTTTGAAGGTGGTTTTGGTGGGTGAGGGAGTCCTGGACTAGGGGGTGTCCGGATAGCCGAACTATTATCATCGGCCGGACTCCAAGACTATGAAGATACAAGATTGAAGATTTCGTCCCGTGTCCGGATGGGACTTTCCTTGGCGTGGAAGGCAAGCTTGGCGATACGGATATGTAGATCTCCTACCATTGTAACCGACTCTGTGTAACCCTAGCCCTCTCCGGTGTCTATATAAACTGGATGGCTTTAGTCCGTAGGACGAACAACAATCATACCATAGGCTAGCTTCTAGGGTTTAGCCTCCTTGATCTCGTGGTAGATCCACTCTTGTAACACACATCATCAATATTAATCAAGCAGGACGTAGGGTTTTACCTCCATCAAGAGGGCCCGAACCTGGGTAAAACATCGTGTCCCTTGTCTCCTGTTACCATCCGCCTAGACGCACAGTTCGGGACCCCCTACCCGAGATCCGCCGGTTTTGACACCGACATTGGTGCTTTCATTGAGAGTTCCTCTGTGTTGTCACCGATAGGCTCGATGGCTTCTTCGATCATCAACAACGACGCAGTCCAGGGTGAGACCTTCCTCCCCGGACAGATTTTCGTATTCGGCGGCTTTGCACTGCGGGCCAACTCGCTTGGCCATCTGGAGCAGATCGAAAGCTACGCCCCTGGCCGTCAGGTCAGATTTGGAAGTTTGAACTTCATGGCTGACATCCGCGGGGACTTGATCTTCGATGGATTCGAGCCACAGCCAAGCGCGCCGCACTGTCAGGATGGGCATGATTTAGCTCTACAGCCGGACAGTACCCTGGAGGCCGCACTCGAGCCCGCTCCGATCTTCAATTCGAGGCCGGCTGCGCAGATCGAGGACGGATGGCTAGACACCGCCTCGGGGGCTGCAACCTCTACGGTGATAGAGCCGAACACTGACCTTGTCCCTCACAAAGCTCGTGACTCCAAGGTGCCGGACTCCTTGCCGGACTCCGAACCTCCCGCGCCCCCTCCAATCGAATCTGATTGGGCGCCGGTCATGGAATTCATCGCTGCGGACATCTTTCAACACTCACCTTTTGGCGACATCTTGAGTTCGCTAAAGTATCTCTCATTATCAGGAGAGCCCTGGCCAGACTGCGGTCAGGACGGTTGGGATGCGGACGACGAAGAAATTCAAAACCCACCCACCACCCACTTAGTAGCCACTGTCGATGATCTAACCGACATGCTAGACTACGACTCCGACAACATCGACGGTATGGACGACGATGCCGGAGACGACCAAGAACCAGTGCCTACCGGGCACTGGAAAGCCACCTCATCATATGACATATACATGGTGGATATCCCAGAGGATGGGAATGGCGAAGGAACAGCGGAGGATGACCCCTCCAAGAAACAGCCCAAGCGCCGCCGTCAGCGGCGCCGCTCTAAATCCCGCCACAGCAAGAATGAAGATTCTGGCACCGGAGACAATAACACCCCAGACAGTGCCGAAGACAACCCACTCCAGCAAGATTCAGCATAAGAGGACGGAGACGCCAGCCCTCATGAGAGAGCGGCAGAAGATGAGGTAGAGGATTATATGCCTCCCTCCGGAGACGAGGCAAGCCTCGACAATGACGAATTCGTCGTGCCTGAGGATCTCGTCGAATAGGAGCATTTTAAACGCAGGCTTATGGCCACGGCAAACAGCCTCAAGAAAAAGCAGCAACAACTTAGAGCTGATCAAGATCTGCTAGCCGACAGATGGACTGAAGTCCTCGCGGCCGAAGAGCATGAGCTCGAACGCCCCTCCAAAAGCTACCCTAAACGCAAGCTGCTCCCCCGTTTAGAGGAGGAGGCGTATGAACCTGCATCACCAGCAGACAATACGGCTGACCGACCACCCCGTGGTCGCGACAGAGAGGCCTCTAGGCCCTTCACTAGAACCGTACCCTGGCATCGCTCGAAAAGCACAAGGCCACAGGGGAACACTCCGGACTTGCGAGATATATTGGAGGATAAGGCAAGACAATCAAGATCAATCTATGGATCGCATGGGCGCCCCATGATACGTGACGACAACCGTCGCGCCGGACACAGTAAGTCCGGCCGGGCCGAACAAAATATACAAAGCTCTTTTGAGCTCCGTCGTGATATCGCCCAGTACAGAGGCGCCGCACACCCACTATGCTTCACAGATGAAGTAATGGATCATCAAATCCCCGAAGGGTTTAAACCCATGAATATTGAATCTGACGACGGCACAACAGACCCCGCGGTTTGGATTGAAGACTATCTCCTTCACATCCACATGGCCCACGGTGACAATCTTCACGCCATCAAATATCCCCCCCTCAAGCTTAAAGGACCAGCCCAGCATTGGCTTAACAGCTTGCCAGCAGAGTCAATTGGGAGTTGGGAAGACCTGGAAGCAGCATTCCTCGATAACTTCTAAGGCACCTATGTGCGACCACCAGACGCTGATGACCTAAGCCACATAATTCAGCAGCCAGACGAATCGGCCAGACAATTCTGGACACGGTTCTTAACCAAGAAAAACCAAATCGTCAACTGTCCGGATGCGGAGGCCCTCGCGGCCTTCAAGCATAACATCCGCGACGAGTGGCTTGCCCGGCACTTGGGACAGGAAAAGCCAAAATCCATGGCAGCCCTCACATCACTCATGACCCGCTTCTGTGCGGGTGAGGACAGCTGGTTAGCACGCAGCAACAACCTCAGCAAAAGTTCTGGCAGTCCGGACATCAAGGACCGTAATGGCAGGTCACGTCGCAACAAAAACAAACGCCGCATTAATGGCGATAATAGTGAAGATACGACAGTTAATGCCGGATTTAGAGGCTCTAAACCCGGTCAGCGGAAAAAGCTCTTCAAAAGAACTACTCCGGGTCCGTCCAATTTGGACCGAATACTCGACCGCTCGTGCCAGATACACGGCACCCTCGAAAAGCCAGCCAACCACACCAACAGGGACTGTTGGGTATTCGAGCAGGCAGGCAAGTTAATTGCCGAAAACGATGACAAGGGGCTGCATAGCGATGACGAGGAAGAGACCCGACCGCCGAACAATAGAGGACAAAAGGGTTTCCCTCCACAGGTGCGGATGGTGAACATGATATACACAACACACATACCCAAAAGGGAGCGGAAGCGTGCACTCAGGGATGTATACGCGATGGAGCCAGTTGCCCCGAAGTTCAATCCATGGTCCTCCTGCCCGATCACTTTTGACCGAAGGGACCACCCCACCAGCATCCGCCATGGCGGATTCTCCGCATTGGTCTTAGACCCAATCGTCGATGGATTTCACCTCACTAGAGTCCTGATGGACGGCGGCAGCAGCCTGAACTTGCTTTATCAGGATACAGTGCGCAAAATGGGCATAGACCCCTCAAGGATTAAACCAACCAAGACAACCTTTAAAGGTGTCATACCAGGTGTAGAAGCCAATTGTATAGGCTCGGTCACACTAGAAGTGGTCTTTGGATCCCCGAATAACTTCCGAAGCGAGGAATTAATCTTTGACATAGTTCCGTTCCGCAGCGGCTATCATGCCCTGCTCGAACGTACCATGTTTGCAAAATTTAACGCGGTGCCGTACTATGCATACCTCAAGCTCAAGATGCTAGGCCCTCGAGGAGTCATCACGGTCAACAGAAACACTGAATGCTCTCTCCGAACGGAGGAACATACAACGGCTCTCGCGGCAGAAGTACAGTGCAGCCTCTTAAGGCAGTTCTCGAGTCCGGCTGTTAAGCGACCGGACACGGCTAAACGCGCCCGGAGTAACCTACAACAAGACCACCTGGCACGTTCCGAGCACGCGTAGCAGTGCGGCCCCAGCCCCAGCCCCTGTAAAAAGTCAAGACAGATCCTTCGCGTACACCATTACGCTCTGAAGATACCATGGGCATGGGGAGAGGGGCACGACCATGATAGGCCCAAAATACGGCTCAACCACACCAGGGGCTCTCAAGTGTGTCGTTCTTTTCTCTTTTTATTTATTTTTTACCCACAGGACTCCATTCGTCAGAGGCCCTGTCCGGCAGCAGACCTGCCGAACTCACGATGCAACAGCCAGGGAAGGATAAAGGCTACAATGAATATCCAGGTGGTCTCCATTACGAGCATTAAATCTGTTTTACGCACCATTCAGCAGCCTACCCCTGGAGGGGGACATGTTTAATAGTCCCACCCCTTTCTTATCGCACCATTTGTATCGTTCTGCATTTACAGCAGTTTTTCTTGAATAAGTAATGCAGCACCTTCTTGCTTCTAATTGCATTTTTTCTTATACATATGTTCATTTACGACATGTTGCATCCGTATAGTTTGGTACGGCCAAAAAACACCAGGGGCTTATGTTCCCCACATCATGGTGTGATAAGTCCGAACACTTTCACAAGTGCGGCACTCCGAACTTATAACATTATATGCATCAGCTCCGAATCATGTCTTGGGTCAATAGTTGGGTTTGCCCGGCTCCCATGTTTTGGTACCTTACGTTTCGTTGTATCGGCTAAGGTAGAACTGGGAGAACCACTGTGATTGCGCCCCAGTTGAGCTGGGTTAACGCCTCAGTGGAGAAAGCTAAAACTGACCGTCATGATGAGGCGAGAGATGGTCGCTGTTCGAGAGGTTTTTTGCGAGTCCCTAAAGACTTATGCCGCTTAGAGCGAGGAGCCGGTTTTTGTCCGGCCCAGGCGTGGATAGCGCCCCAAATTCGGCCTTCCGAAGACTAGGGGCTTCGCCGAAATTTAAAATTATAGAATTCTCTGGCTAAGTGAGAGTGTTCAAGCATCATAAGTCCGGTTGCCTTATTCATCGTGTTGAGCGCCTCCCTAGATGGACCCAAAAATGGGAACAAGAGTGCTCAAGTGTATCCCGAACACCCCAGCACTCGTGGCATGGGGGCCGAAGCCGACGACTTGCCATCTCTCAGATTTGATAAACAGCCGCACAGAAGGTAATATTTTAAATTAACAAGCGTTGCTTAGCGCATATGAACTAAGTTTTCAGCGCACAGGATAACAAAATGCGAGTCTACTCAAATATTACATCTTTGGAGCACTCACCCGCAATAGTGCGGGCACCCTTCAGGACACTCTTATAATACATCTCGGGCGTGCGGTGCTCCTTGCCCTGCGGTGGCGGGTCCGTCACAAGCTTCTGGGCATCCATCTTGCCCCAGTGCACCTTTGCGCGGGCAAGGGCCCGACGGGCACCCTCAATACAGGCGGAGTGCTTGATGACTTCAACCCACGGGCACGCATCCACCAGCCGCCGCACCAGGCCGAAGTAGCTCCCAGGCATGACCTCCTTAGGCCACAGCCGAACTATGAGGCCCTTCATGGCCTGTTCGGCCACCTTGTGGAGCTCGACCAGCTGCTTCAGCTGGTCGCTAAGGGGCACCGGATGTCCGGCCTCAGCATACTGAGATCAGAAGACCTTCTCCGTCGAGCTCCCCTCCTCGGCCCGGTAGAATGTGGCGACATCGGACACGCTGCGGGGCAGATCTGCGAACGCTCCTGGAGAGCTCCGAATTCGGGTAAGTGATAGGTAATTCACAGTCACATGCTTACTTTGCATGAAAAATGCCTTACCCGCCGCTATTTTCTTCAATGCCTCAATTTCCTGGAGGGCCTTATAGGCTTCTGCCTTAGCGGCTTTGGCACTCTCAAGAGCCGTCGCAAGCTCGGACTCTCTAGTCTTCGAGTCACGCTCCAAACTCTCATGTTTTTCCATGAGAGCCTGGAGCTCTTGCTGTACCTCCGCCACCCGCGCCTCATGCTTCTCTCGCTCGGTGCGTTCCGCGGCCGCATTACGTTTGGCCGCGGACACCGCCTCCTTCAGGGTCGCCACCTCGTTCGTGGCCCCTGCTATATCCACGTTATCCTTGTCATTTTTCTTGCAACCAAATCCTTTTCTGTAAGGTACTATTTTATTAAGGTATTACTCACCTTCTTTTTCCTCGAGCTGCTTCTTGGCACGGCCGAGCTCGTTCTCGGACCGCTCGAGGCTTTCCTTCAAAGTATTGACCTCCGCAGTCAGTGCGGCGGAGGTCAGCAGCACAACCTGCAATCCCATATAGACATATTTTTTATGACTCCTGCGTATATCTTTTTAGATCCTCAGTCCGGCTTTTCTTTCCGAACGCCGAACCGAGCATCAAGGGCTACTGTCTATGCGGTACCATTATATATATCGAAATTCTTACCTCAAAGCCTGTTAGAAGGCTACTGCAGGCTTCGGTCAGCCCGCTCTTGGCGAGCTGAACCTTCTGAATCACCGCACTCATAACAGTGCGGTGTTCCTCTTCAATGGAGGCGCCATTGAGCGCCTCCAGCAAGTTATCCGGCGCCTCCGGTTGGACGGAGGCTGCCGGCGTCACGGTCTTGCCCTTCTTACGAAGGGGTCGCCCGCCGGACTCCGGAGCCACTATGGGTTCCGGGGCCGAGTCCGGTGCAAAGTCCGGGAGGTTGTCCTGCGACACCTCCGGGGCCTCCTCCTCCTGGTGGGTCCCTTCCCGGGATCCCACCTCGGCATCGTCCGCATCACGGGGGTGGAGGCAGTCGGAAGAGAATCCATATCCGACGCACCTAAGGACCCGCTCGACGAAGCGGGAAGATCATCCTTGGGCGGACTGCAGGGTTGTATGCGGCATTAGAAAGACAATATGTGGCGAAAAGAAAAACCATGAAGTTATTCGGGAGTCCGGATACTTACAATCTCGCTAGGGGCTTGGCCCTTGGGGGCCAGTCCTCGTCGTCGTCACTGGCGTTGGCAGAGCAGTCCGGGGAAAGAGTTTTTCCCTTCTTGGACCCTTCGGCCTCCCCTGTAGGGGAAGCCTTCCTTTTCTTCCCTCCCCCCGCTGGGGGAGAGGCTTTCTTCTTCTCCTCCTCGCCTTTGTGGGAGGAGTCGGCCTCGGAGTCATCATCCGATAACACCTAAAAACGGGAACTCTTTCGAGTACCCGTGGCCTTCTTCTTGGCCTTCTTCTCCGGCACCACGTGGGGTGCCGGAGCCAGCAGCCCCGTTAGGCGGGCGTCCGCTGGGTCCTCTGGCAATGGGGCCAGACAGATAGTCTGTTCGGCCTTTGCCAGCCAGTCCTGTCAAAGGTAAAGATAGTTTAGATCCCGCATAGAGTCAAACTATGGAAAACAAGCAACAAAATCACTTACCTCGTCAGCCGGACGCTGCGAGCTGAATCCGTGATCTTCGTTAGCGGATGCGGGAGCCTCGGCGCCCTTGAACAGCACCTTCCAGACCTCTTCGTACGTAGTGTCGAAGAGCCCGCTCAAAGTCCGGTGCTGCGCCGGATCAAACTCCCACATGTTGAAGCCCCGTCGTTGGCACGGGAGAATCTGGCGAATGAGCATGACCTGGACTACGTTGACAAGCTTGAGCTTATTGTCCACTAGCTTTTGGATGCAGGCTTGGAGTCCGGTCAGCTCCTCCGAATCACCCCATGTCCGGCCGCTCTCTTTCCAGGAGGTGAGCCGTGTGGGGATGCCAGATCTGAATTCGGGGGCCGCTGCCCATTCGGGGTCACGCGACTCGGTGATGTAGAACCACCCCGATTGCCACCCCTTAATGGTTTCCATGAAAGTGCCCTCAAGCCAAGTAACGTGGGACATCCTGCCCACCATGGCGCCTCCGCACTCCGCTTGGCAGCCCTTCACAACCTTCGGCTTGACACTGAAGGTCTTGAGCCACAAGCCGAAGTGAGGCTGGATGCAGAGGAAGGCCTCACACACGACGATAAACGCCAAGATGTTGAGGATGAAATTCGGGGCCAGATCATGGAAATCCAGGCCGTAGTAGAACATGAGCCCACGGACAAAGGGATGGAGTGGGAAGCCCAGTCCGCGGAGGAAATGGGGAAGAAATACTACCCTCTCATGGGGCCTGGGGGTGGGGATGAGCTCTCCCTCATCGGGGAGCCGGTGCGCGATGTTGCTGGACAGATATCCGGCGTTGCGCAGCTTCTGGATCTGCCCCTCCGTGACGGAGGAGGCCATCCACTTGCCTCCCGCTCCGGACATAGTTGGAGAGGGTTGTGGTGAGAAGTGCGGACTTGGGCGCTGGAGCTCGAGTTCGCGGAGATGGATAAGCCAAGGAGGAAGAAGGCGCAGGTAAAAGGGTTGGATCTTTATCCCCTTATATGGGCGGACAAAAACATGTGTCCCCACCGGCCTGGTAAAACTCGCTTATCTCCCAAGCGCCGCAATCAATGGCGCGGTTGGGTTACCCACGTCCGTATTGATGGGAATCCCGAAATAAGGGGAACACGATCTCTGCTTCGACAAGACGTGCCAAGGAAACCACTTTGCTAAACGCGCTGAGGTGGTACAATAAAAACGATTCTAGTAAAGGCTTGGTAGTGGTGTGACGTCACGCCACAAAATACGTCAGCAGATTGAACTTGTGTCATATTATTCTCTCTACGGTGGTACGTGGAATTTATTTTTGCAGAGCCGGACACTATCCTAGTGTTCACAATCTTCTATAAATTATTCGGAGGAAGAACCCGCCTTGCAATGCCGAAGACAACATGCGCGCCGGACTCGTCGTCATTGAAGCCTGGTTCAGGGGCTACTGAGGGAGTCCTGGACTAGGGGGTGTCCGGATAGCCGAACTATCATCATCGGCTGGACTCCAAGACTATGAAGATACAAGATTGAAGACTTCATCCCGTGTCCGGATGGGACTTTCCTTGGCGTGGAAGGCAAGCTTGGCGATACGGATATGTAGATCTCCTACCATTATAACCGACTCTATTTAACCCTAGCCCTCTCCGGTGTCTATATAAACCGGATGGCTTTAGTCCATAGGACGAACAACAATCATACCATAGGCTAGCTTCTAGGGTTTAGCCTCCTTGATCTCGTGGTAGATCCACTCTTGTAACACACATCATCAATATTAATCAAGCATGACGTAGGGTTTTACCTCCATCAAGAGGGCCCGAACCTGGGTAAAACATCGTGTCCCTTGTCTCTTGTTACCATCCGCCTAGACGCACAGTTCGGGACCCCCTACTCGAGATCCGCCGGTTTTGACACCGACAGTGGGCTTGATCCTTGAAGGGTCGATGCCCATTTTGCGCACTGTGTCCTGATAGAGCAGGTTCAGGCTGCTGCCGCCATCCATAAGGACTCGCGTGAGGTGGAATCCGTCGATGATTGGGTCTAGGAGCAATGCGGGTGAATCGCCGTGACAGATGCTGGTAGGGTGATCCCTACGATCGAAGGTGATCGGACAGGCTGACCATTGGTTGAATTTTGGGGCGAATGGCTCCATCGCATAGACGTCCCGTAGTGCTCGCTTCCGTTCCCGTTTGGGATGTGGGTGGCGTAGATCATGTTGACTGTTTTCACTTGGGGAGGAAATTTCTTCTGTCCCCCCGTGTTCGGACGCTGGTGCTCCTCGTCATCGTCGTTGTGCAGCCCCTTGTCCTGGTTTTCGGCGTTTATTTTACCGGCTTGTTTGAACACCCAGCAGTCTCTATTAGTGTGGTTTGCTAGATTATCCGGGGTGTCATGAATTTGGCACGAGCGTTTAAGTATGCGGTCCAGACTGGATGGTCCCTGATTGTTTCTTTTGAAAGGTTTTCTCCGCTGACCAGATTTCGAGCCACTGAATCCGGTGTTGACTGCCGTGTCTTCAGTGTTGTCGCCACTGTTCTGTCGCTTATGTCTATTGCACTGTGGCTTGCCGTTATTGTCGCGGACATCTGAGGTGCCGGAATTTATTGGCGTGGTGCTACTGTGAGCCAACCAGCTGTCCTCGCCCGCGCAAAAGCGGGTCATGAGTGTCGTGAGGGCCGCCATGGACTTTTGTTTTTCCTGGCCGAGGTGTCGGGCGAGCCACTCGTCACGGATATTATGCTTAAAGGCCGCCAGGGCTTCGGCGTCCGGACGGTCGACTATTTGGTTCTTTTTGGTTAGGAACCGAGTCCAGAATTTCCTGCCTGACTCTCCGGGCTGTTGGGTAATGTGGCTCAAGTCATTGGCATCTAGTGGTCGCACGTACGTGCCCTGGAAGTTGTCGAGGAACGCGTCCTCCAGGTTTTCCCAACTGCCAATGGAATTTGCCAGCAGGCTGTTTAGCCAGTGCCGGGCCGGTCCTTTGAGCTTAAGGGGAAGATACTTGATGGCGTGTAGATCGTCTCCGCGGGCCATGTGAATGTGGATAAGGAAATCTTCGATCCATACTGCAGGGTCTGTTGTGCCATCGTATGATTCAATGTTTACGGGTTCAAACCCTTCTGGGAATTGATGATCCATCACTTCGTCAGTGAGGCAGAGGGGGTGTGCGGCGCCTCTATGCCAGGCTATGTGGCTACCCAGTTCAAATGAGTCTGGTTGGCTGTATTCGGCCCGGCCGGACTTGTTGATAGTGTGTCCGGCGTGATGATCATCGTCACGTGTTGGGGCGCGCCCCTGCGATCCGTAGATCGATCTTGGCTGTCCTGCCTTGTTTTCCAGTATATCTTGTAGGTCCTGCCAATTACCCCGGGCCGTAGTGTATTGGCGTAGGGGTGCGGGCTGGTATTCGGGCTGATACGCCGTTTTATCCCGGCCACGAGGTGGCCGGTCAGCCGTGTGGTGCTCGAGTCCATATTCCTCAGCTGCCAGGACTTCAGTCCATCTGTCTGTGAGCAGGTCTTGATCAGCTTGGAGCTGCAGCTGCTTCTTTTTTAGGCTCCTCGCAGTGGCCATAAGCCGGCGCTTGAAGCGCTCCTGCTCCATGGGGTCCTCAGGCACGCCGAACTCGTCCTCGCTGAGGCTAATCTCGTCTTCGGAGGGGGGCATGTAGTTGTCCTCCTCCGGATATCCGTCCGTCGCCTGTTCGTCTGGGCTGACCTGCCCGTCTTCCTGTTCGGCTTGCTCAAAGGCAGGCTGATCGGGGTTGTATTCATCTTCAGCAACATCCGGATTGTTTTCGTCTCCTGTGCTGGTATTGCTGTGGCGGGGCTTGGAGCGGCGCCGACGACGCCCATTCTTTGCTTTCTTCCTTGAGGGGTTATCCTCTATTGCCTCATCGCCATTGGTTTCTTTCGGAGTGTCCACCATATATATATATATATCATATGAGGAGGTGGCTGTCCACCGCCCCGTTGGCGGTGGTTCCTATTCTTGTACTACATCGTCGTCCATACCATCGATGTTTTCAGAGTCGAAGTCAAGCACGTCGGTTAAATCATCGACCATGGCAATGAAGTGGGTGGTGGGTGGGCAACGAATTCCTTCGTCGCCTGCTTCCCACTCGAGCCGGACATAGTTTGGCCAAGAGTCTCCTGACAAAGAGAGAGACTTTAACGAGTTCAACATGTCGCCAAAGGGCGAGTGCTGGCAGGTATCCACAGCGGTGAACTCCATTACTGGAGCCCAACCCGATTCGGCGGGCTTGGGGGTGCGCGGACTGGAACCTACAGCCGGATACGAGTCCGGGGATCTGGTGTCACAGGCTTCCTTGGGGGTGAAGTCTGTGTTCGAGTCTACCGCCGATGGATGTGCGGCCTCTAGGGCGGGGTCCATCCACCCGTTCTCGGGCGACGCAATCTGCCCCGGATTTAAGTCCGGGGCTCCTGCAGGGGCGATATCCCGAGCATTCTCCGACAGCAGGTCTAAGCCGTGCTCGTCGTGACTGTCCGGTGCTCTTGGCGCAGGCCCGAATCTGTTGAAGATCAAGTCTCCATGGATATCAGCCGTGTAGTTCAATTTTCCGAACCCGACCTGATGGCCAGGGGTGTAGCTGTCGATTTTCTCCAGATGGCCAAGCGAATTGGCCCGCAGTGTGAAGCCGCCAAACACGAAGATCTGTCCGGGGAGAAAAGTCTCACCCTGGACCGTGTTGTTGTTGATGATTGAAGGAGCCATCAAGCGTTGAAGCGACGACACAGAGGAACTCTCAATGAAAGCACCAATGTTGGTGTCAAAACCGGCGGATCTTGGGTAGGGGGTCCCGATCTGTGCGTCTAAGGCTAATGGTAACAGGAGGCAAGGGACACGATGTTTTACCCAGGTTCGGGCCCTCTTGATGGAGGTAAAACCCTACTTCCTGCTTGATTGATATTGATGATATGAGTATTACAAGAGTTGATCTACCACAAGATCGTAGAGGCTAAGCCCTAGAAGCTAGCTTATGATGATTATGATTCTGTCTCTAAGGACTAAACCCTCTGGTTTATATAGGCACCGGAGAGGGCTAGGGTTTACACAGAGTCGGTTGCAAAGAAGGAAATCTATTATCCGGATTGCCAAGCTTGTCTTCCACGCAAAGGAGAGTCCCTTCCGGACATGGGACGAAGTCTTGAGTCTTGTATCTTCATGGTCCAACAGTCCGGCCAAAGTATATAGTCCAGCTGTCCGGATACCCCCTAATCCAGGACTCCCTCAACACCTTATCTATGTGGATGAAGTTTGTGGATTATTTAAGCTTACAGGTATGCCCGATGATGTTGTTAAGAAGAAGGTCTTCCCTTTATCTTTGAAGGGGGACACATTGATATGGTATAGGCTATGTGATGATATGGGATCCTGGGACTATAAACGATTGAAATTGGAATTTCACCAGAAGTTTTATCCTATGCATCTTGTTCATCGTGATCGTAATTATATATATAATTTTTGGCCTCGCGAAGGAGAAAGCATCGCTCAAGCTTGGGGGAGGCTTAAGTCAATGTTATATTCATGCCCCAACCATGAGCTCTCAAGAGAAATGATTATTCAAAAAATTTATGCTCGGATTTCTCTCAACAATCGCACCATGCTTGATACTTCTTGCTGGCTCTTATATGATGAAGACTATTGAATTCAAGTGGGATTTATTGGAAAGAATTAAATGCAACTCTAAAGATTGGGATTCCGATGATGGCAAGTAGTCAGGTATGACACCTAATTTGATTGTGTTAAATCTTTTATGGATACTGATGCTTTTCTTGGATTTAGCACTAAATATGGACTTGACTCTGAGATAGTAGCTTCCTTCTGTGAATCATTTGCTAATCATGTTGATCTCCCTAATGATAAGTGGTTTAAATATAATCCTCCCACTGAAGTAAAAGTAGTTGCACCTGTTATAGTTGAAGAAAAGATTATCACTTATAATGATCCTATTGTTCCTACTACTTATGTTGAGAAACCACCTTTCCCTGTTAGGATAATGGATCATGCTAAAGCTTAAACTGTGGTTCGTAAGAGTAATACTAGAACATATACACCTCCTGAGCAAATTAAAGTTGAACCTAGTATTGATATGGTTAAAGATCTCTTGGCCGATAATATTGATGGGCATGTTATTTATTTTTGTGATGAAGCTGCTAGAATTGCTAGACCCGATGCTAAGAAACATAAACCTGTTGTAGGCATGCCTATTATTTTTGTTAAAATAGGAGATCATTGTTATCATGGCTTATGTGATAGGGGTGCTAGCGCTAGTGTTATACCTCATTCCTTATATGAAGAAATTATGCATGATATCACACCTGCTGAAATAGAAGATATTGATGTTACTATTAAGCTTGCAAATAGAGATACTATTTCATCAATTGGGATTGTTAGAGATGTCGAAGTCTTGTGTGGGAAAGTGAAATATCCTGCTGATTTTCTTGTTCTTGGTTCCCCACATGATAGCTTTTGTCCCATTATATTTGGTAGATCCTTCTTGAATACTGTTAATGCTAAGATTGATTGTGAAAAGGATGTTGTTACAATTGGCTTGGGGGATATGACACATGAGTTTAATTTTGCTAAATTTCGTATACAATCCCATGACAAATAATTGCCTAGTAAGGATGAAGTAATTGGTCTTGCTTCTATTGCTGTGCCTCCTACTGATCCTTTAGAACAATATTTGCTAGACCATGAAGATGATATGTTTATGAATGAAAGAAGGGAGATAGATGAAGTATTCTTTAAACAGGGACCTATTTTGAAACACAACTTGCCTATTGAAATCCTAGGGGATCCTCCTCCACCCAAAGGTGATCCCGTGTTTGAGCTTAAACCATTACCTGATACTCTTAAATATGCTTATCTTGATGAAAAGAAGATATATCCTGTTATTATTAGTGCTAACCTTTCAGAGAAGGAAGAGGAAAGCTTATTGAAAACTCTGAACAAGCACCATGCTGCTATTGGATATACTCTTGATGATCTTAAGGGCATTAGTCCCACTTTATGCCAACACAAAATAAATTTGGAGGAAGACGTCAAACCAGTTATTGATCACCAACGGCGTTTAAATCCTAAGATGAAAGAAGTGGTAAGAAAGGAAATACTAAAGCTCCTCGAGTCATGTATAATTTATCCCGTTGCTGATAGTCAGTGGGTAAGTCATGTGCATTGTGTCCCTAAGAAGGGAGGTATTACTGTCGTTCCTAATGATAAAGATGAATTGATTCCACAAAGAATTATTACAGGTTATAGGATGCTAATTGATTTACGTAAATTAAATAAAGCTACTAAAAAGATCATTACCATTTACCTTTTATTGATCAAATGCTAGAAAGACTATCCAAACATACACAATTCTGCTTTCTAGATGGTTATTCTGGTTTCTCTCAAATACCCGTGTCAGGATACGATCAAGCAAAGACTATTTTTACTTGCCCTTTCGGTACTTTTGCTTATAGACGTATCCTTTTGGTTTATGTAATGCACCTGCTACCTTTCAAAGATGCATGCTGGCTATATTCTCTGACTTCTGTGAAAAGATTTGTGAGGTATTCATGGATGATTTCTTCGTTTATGGATCCTCTTTTGATGATTGCTTGATCAACCCTGATTGAGTTTTGTAGAGATGCGAAGATACTAATCTTGTTTTGAATTGGGAGAAGTGCCACTTTATGGTTAATGAAGGCATTGTCTTGGGGCATAAAATTTCTGAAAGAGGTATTGAAGTTGATAAACCTAAGGTTGATGCTATTGAAAAGATGCCATGTCCGAAGGACATAAAAGGTATAAGAAGTTTCCTTGGTCATTCCGTTTTTTATAGGAGGTTCATTAAGGACTTTTCTAAAATCTCTAGGCCTCTGACTAATCTATTGCGAAAAGATATTCCTTTTGTCTTCGATGATGATTGTGTAGAAGCATTTGAAATACTTAAGAAATCTTTGATTTCTGCACCTATTTTTCAGCCAGCTGATTGGAATTTACCCTTTCAAATTATGTGTGATGCTAGCGATTATGCTGTGGGTGCCGTTCTAGGACAAAGAGTTGATAAGAAACTAAATGTTATTCAATATGCTAGTAAAACTCTAGACACTACCCAGAGAAATTATGCTACTACTGAAAAAGAATTCTTAGCAGTTGTATTGTTGATTCTAAAGTAACTATTCACACTGATAATGCTGCTATTAAATATATTATGGAAAAGAAAGATGCTAAACCTAGACTTATTAGCTAGGTCCTCTTGCTACAAGAATTTGATTTGCATATTATTGATAGAAAGGGAGCTGAGAACCCTGTTGCAGACAACTTGTCTAGGTTAGAGAATGTTCTTGATGACCCACTACCTATTGATGATAGCTTTCCTGATGAACAATTAGTTGTCATAAATGCTTCTCGTACTGCTCCATGGTATGCTGATTATGCTAATTACATTGTTGCTAAATTTATACCACCTAGTTTCACATACCAGCAAAAGAAAAAATTCTTTTATGATTTAAGACATTACTTCTGGGATGACCCACACCTTTGTAAAGAAGGATTAGATGGTGTTATTAGACGTTGTGTACCTGAGCATGAACAGGAACAAATCCTACGCAAGTGTCACTCCGAGTCATATGCAGGACACCATGCTGGAGATAGAACTGCACATAAGGTATTGCAATCCGGTTTTTATTGGCCTACTCTCTTCAAAGATGCCCGTAAGTTTGTCTTGTCTTGTGATGAATGTCAAAGAATTGGTAATATTAGTAGACGTCAAGAAATGCCAATGAATTATTCTCTAGTTATTGAACCGTTTGATGTTTGGGGCTTTGATTATATGGGACCTTTTCCTGCCTCTAATGGATATACTCATATTTTAGTTGTTGTTGATTACGTTACTAAGTGGGTAGAAGCTATTCCAACTAGTAGTGCTGATCATGACACCTCTATTAAGATGCTTAAAGAAGTTATTTTTCTGAGGTTTGGAGTCCCTAGATATCTCATGACTGATGGTGGTTCACATTTTATTCATGGTGCTTTTCGTAAAATGCTTGCTTAGTATGACGTTAAGCATAGAATTGCATCTCCATATCACCCACAGTCTAGTGGTCAAGTAGAGTTGAGTAATAGAGAGCTAAAATTAATTTTGCAAAAGACTGTTAATAGATCTGGAAAGAATTGGTCAAGAAACTTGATGATGCATTATGAGCTTATAGAACTGCATATAAAAATCCTATGGGTATGTCTCCATATAAAATGGTTTATGGAAAAGCATGTCACTTACCTCTCGAACTAGAACATAAGGCATATTGGGCTATTAAAGAGCTCAATTATGATTTCAATCTTGCCGATGAGAAGAGGTTATTTGACATTAGCTCACTTGATGAATGGAGAACCCAAGCCTATGAGAATGCCAAGCTGTTTAAAGAAAAGGTTAAAAGATGGCATGACAAAAGGATACAAAAGCGTGAGTTTAACGTAGGTGATTATGTGTTGTTATTCAACTCTTGTTTAAGATTTTTTGCAGTAAAACTTCTCTCTAAATGGGAAGGCTCTTACGTTATCGAGGAGGTCTATCATTCCGGTGCCATAAAAATCAACAACTTCGAAGGCACAAATCCGAAGGTGGTAAACGGTCAAAGAATCAAACATTATATCTCAGGTAATCCTATAAATGTTGAAACTAATATTATTGAAACCGTAACCCCGGAGGAATACATAAGGGGCACTTTCCAGAATGTTTCAGACTCCGAAAAGGAATAGGTATGTGGTACAGTAAGTAAACTGACTCCAAAACAATTATAATAGCAATTTTTCTCCATTTTGGAATATTTAAGAAAATAGAAAAATAATAAGTAGTCCAGGAAGGACATGAGGCGTCCACGAGGGTGGAGGGTGTGCCCTACCCTACTGGGCGCGCCCCCCGCCTCGTGGGCACCTCGTGTGCTCTCCGGACTTTGTTTTCTTGCACGATACTTCTTTTGGTCCGTAAAAATTCATTATATAATCTCTCGAAGATTTTGACCACCGTATCACGCAAATATCCTCTGTCTTTGTTTCGAGCTGTTTTTCTGACAGATCTAGAGCACCATGGCGTCTTCAAGCGCCCCCAAGGACAAGTTTTTCGAGAGGTTCATCAACCCCTACCTCGCGGAGGTGCTGCATCACCCTCAAACCATTGAGATGCGTGAGGGGGTGCTGCACATCCACGATGTGGAGGGACCAAGGAGTACCGGAAGCATGGAGACAAAGCTCGAAGCGATGGAACAACAAGTTTTCAAGTGCTAAGGGATGGTGGAGCATGGACTTAACACCAACCAGATGATGATGGCGGAGTTCACCAACAACCATAAGATGGACGCCAAGAACATTGGGGAGACCATCTTCAAGCTTCATGAGAAAATCGAGCACCTCCAAGCCCAGATCTATGACCCGCAAAACCAAAACTGTGAGTATGAATATAGATTCAAGAGTGTGAGTTTGGCTGCAGATTTGAGGATCCCAGAGACTCGATCATCCTTCTATGATGGTGAGCCTATGCCTTGGATGACGGACGACAAGCCTACATCATCAACAACTCCTTCACCACCTCCGAGGACATAATCGCATGGGTATGGGCACTCCCCTTGGCAACTGCCAAGCTTGGGGGAGGTGCCCCGGTATCGTATCACCATCACACTCCTATCCTTACCGTTTTACTTAGTTTGATCCTTTTGGTAATATCTTGATCTAGTAGAATAAAGTTTTGGTATGAATTAGGTTTGAGTTTTGCTTTGTGATCCCTCTATGTAATCGAGTCCGTGAGCTATATATAATAAAGATTAGTGTTGAGTCAAGGGCTTTGCTATGTTGCTATGATCTTGAGAAAATAGAAAGAATAAAAAGAAATAAAGAGAGACCCTATTGATCTTATGGATAGTAATGACTTCACATATAAAGAGTATGGTACTTAAAAGTTGTTGAGAGTTGGCAAACATAGTTTTGCTCATCGTTGCAATTAATAGGAAGTAATAGAGAAATAGAGGTTCTCACATATAAATATACTATCCTGGACATCTTTTATGATTGTGAGCACTCATAAAAGTATGACATGCTAAAGAGTTGATGTTGGAAAGGGAAGACAACGTAATGGGTTATGTTTTCTCACATCTCAGTTAAAGTGTATTGTCATGGATCATTAAAACATGTTGAGCTTGCCTTTCCCCCTCATGCTAGCCAAATTCCTCGCACCAAGTAGAGATACTACTTGTGCTTCCAAATATCCTTAAACCCAGTATTGTCATGTTGCAAGAAATAAAAATTGCTCTCTAAATATGTACGACTTATTAGTGCGGAGAAAATAAGCTTTATACGATCTTGTGATATGGAAGTAATAAAAGCGACTGACTGCATAATAAAGGTTCATATCACAAGTGGCAATATAAAGTGACATTCTTTTGCATTAAGATTTCGTGCATCAAACCCTAAAAGCACGTGACAACCTCTGCTTCCCTCTACGAAGGGCCTATCTTTTACATTATGCAAGAGTCAAAGTCATCTTCACCTTTCCCTTTTCCATTTTATCCTTTGGCAAGCACCTCATGTTGGGAAGATCCTGATATATATATATATATATATATATTATATGTTGGGAAGATCCTGATATATATATATATATATATATCCAATTGGATGTAAGTTAGCATGAACTATTATTGTTGACATTACCATTGAGGTAAAACGTTGGGAGGTAACACAATAAGCCCCTATCTTTTTCTGTGTCTGATTAAAACTCCATAACCATAAGTATTGCGTGAGTGTTAGCAATTGTGGAAGGCAAAATGATAGTTGAGTATGTGGACTTGCTGAAAAGCTCTTATATTGACTCTTTCCGATGTTATGATAAATTGCAATTCCTTCAATGACTGAGATTATAGTTTGTTAGTTCTCAATGAAGTTTTTGAATCATACTTGACATTGTGAATAAATTGTTACTTGAGCATAAGAAATCATATGATAAAATCTCTATATGTTGCTATTATAAGAATGATCATGATGCCCTCATGTTCGTATTTTATTTTTATCGACACCTCTATCTCTAAACATGTGGACATATTTTTCGATCTCGGCTTCCGCTTGAGGACAAGCGAGGTCTAAGCTTGGGGGAGTTGATACGTCCATTTTGCATCATGCTTTTATATCGATATTTATTGCATTATGGTCTGTTATTTCATGTTATGTCACAATAGTTATGGCTATTGTCTCTTCTTTTACAAGGTTTACATGAAGAGCGAGAATGCCGGCAGCTGGGATTCTGGGCTGGAAAAGGAGCAAATATTGGAGACCTATTCCGCACAGCTCCAAAAGTCCTGAAACTCCACGAAAGTCATTTTTGAATTAATGATAAATATTGAGCGGAAGAAATACCAAACGGGGCCCACACCCTGGCGACGAGGGTGGGGGCGCGCCCTACACCCTGCCTCGTGGGCCACCTGGTAGCCCTCCGGTGCCCATCTTCTGCTATATGAAGTCTTTTACACTGAAAAAAATCATAAGCAAGATCACGGGATGAAACTCCACCGCCACAAGGCGGAACCTTGGCGGAATCAATCTAGGGCTCCGGTGGAGCTGTTCTGCCGGGGAAACTTCCCTCTGGGAGGGGGAAATCATCATCATCATCATCATCATCATCACCAACGATCCTCTCATCAAGAGGGGGTCAATCTCCATCAACATCTTCACCAGCACCATCTCCTCTCAAACCCTAGTTCATCTCTTGTATCAAATCTTTGTAGCAAAACCTCAGATTGGTACCTGTGGGTTGCTAGTAGTGTTGATTACTCTTTGTAGTTGATGCTAGTTGGTTTCTTTGGTGGAAGATCATATGTTTAGATCCTTAATGCATATTAATACCCCTCTGATTATGAACATGAATATGCTTTGTGAGTAGTTACGTTTGTTCCTGAGGACATGGGTGAAGTCTTGCTATTATTAGTCATGTGAATTTGGTATTTGTTGGATATTTGGATGAGATGTATGCTGTCTCTCCTCTAGTGGTGTTATGTGAACATCGACTACATGAAACTTCACCATTATTTGGGCCTAGAGGAAGGCATTGGGAAGTAATAAGTAGATGATAGGTTGCTACAGTGATAGAAGCTTAAATCCTAGTTTATAAGTTGCTTCCTAAGGGGCTGATTTGGATCCACATGTTTCATGCTATGGTTAGGTTTACCTTAATACTTCTTTTGTAGTTGCAGATGCTTGCAATAGGGGTTAATCATAAGTGGGATGCTTGTCCAAGAAAGGGCAGTACCCAAGCACCGGTCCACCCACATATCAAATTATCAAAGTAATGAATGTGAATCATATGAGTGTGATGAGAACTAGCTTGACGATAATTCCCATGTATCCTCGGGAGCGGTTTTCTCATTATAAGAACTTGTCTAGGCTTGTCCTTTCCTACAAAAAGGATTGAGCCACCTTGCTGCACCTTATTTACTTTCATTGCTTGCTACCCGTTACAAATTATCTTATCACAAAACTATCTGTTACCTACAATTTCAGTGCTTGTAGAGAATACCTTACTGAAAACCGCTTTTCATTTCCTTCTGCTCCTCGTTGGGTTCGACACTCTTACTTATCAAAAGGACTACGATAGATCCCCTACACTTGTGGGTCATCAAGACTCTTTTCTGGCACCGTTGCCAGGAAGTGAAGCACTTTTGGTGAGTGGAACTTGGTAAGGAAACATTTATATAGTGTGCTGAAATTTACTGTCACTTGTTACTATGGAAACTAATCCTTTGAGGGGGCCTGTTCGGGGTATCTTCACCCCGACCAGTGGAGCAAAGAGTTGCTCCTCCACCTACTGAACCTACTGAAAATGTTTACTTTGAAATTCCTTCGGATATGGTAGAGAAACTGCTAGCTAATCCCTTGCAGGAGATGGAACATTGCATCCCGATTTACACCTTATCTATGTGGATGAAGTTTGTGGATTATTTAAGCTTGCAGGTATGCCCGATGATGTTGTTAAGAAGAAGGTCTTTCCTTTATCTTTGAAGGGGGGCGCATTGACATGGTATAGGCTATGTGATGATATGGGATCCTGGGACTATAAACGATTGAAATTGGAACTTCACCAGAAGTTTTATCCTATGCATCTTGTTCAGCGTGATCGTAATTATATATATAATTTTTGGCCTCGCGAAGGAGAAAGCATTGCTCAAGCTTGGGGGAGGCTTAAGTCAATGTTATATTCATGCCCCAACCATGAGCTCTCAAGAGAAATGATTATTCAAAATTTTTATGATCGGTTTTCTCTCAACAATCGCACCATGCTTGATACTTCTTGTGCTAGCTCTAATATGATGAAGACTATTGAATTCAAGTGGGATTTATTGGAAAGAATTAAACGCAACTCTGAAGATTGGGATTCCAACTATGGTAAGGAGTCAGGTATGACACCTAAGTTTGATTGTGTTAAATCTTTTATGGATACCGATGCTTGTCCAAGAAAGGGCAGTACCCAAGCACCGGTCCACCCACATATCAAATTATCAAAGTAATGAATGCGAATCATATGAGCGTGATGAAAACTAGCTTGACGATAATTCCCATGTGTCCTCGGGAGCGCTTTTCTCATTATAAGAACTTGTCCAGGCTTGTCGTTTGCTACAAAAAGGATTGGCCACCTTGTTGCACCTTATTTACTTTCATTTCGTGCTACCCGTTACAAATTATCTTATCACAAAACTATCTGTTACCTACAATTTCAGTGCTTGCAGAGAATACCTTACTGAAAACCGCTTGTCATTTCCTTCTGCTCCTCGTTGGGTTCGACACTCCTACTTATCGAAAGGACTACGATAGACCCCCTACACTTGTGGGTTATCAGTTTGAGCGTTTCTCTCATACACGTATGCGCATGTGTGTGAGGCGTTGGGCGAGGCGTTTGCTTACTGAACCCGAGCGATTGCTGTAGCTACGTTACTGAAACCGAGTGAGGCGTTCGCTTACTGAACCCGAGCAATTGTAGTAGCTATGTAAGTGAAACCGAGCGATCGATCCCTTGGCTGTTAACTGAACCCGAGCGATTCCTTCACTAGTGCTGCTAACTGAAGCCGATCGAACCTGCCTCTTGATGAATAGTGACCATTGTTGGGGGTTGGATGAACAGTTCCCGGTGGGGGTTGGATGAACTGGACCCCATGGTAGTAGGCCTTTTCCATTGGATGAACGGGACCCCGAGGATGCCTCCACACCCGAGCCACTTGGAGGTGGATGAATAAGACCCCGTGGAGGGCTGGTTGAACAGTAGCCAGTGGAGGCTGGATGAACAACATCTCGTGGATGAATAGTAGCTGGTGCAGGCAGGAGGAGGGTCGCAGTGGATGAACAGTAGTAGGGGAGGCTGGAGGAAGTCGACTGTGGATGAAGAGTAGCTCGTGGAGGCTGGAGGAAGTCGACGGTGGATGAACAATAGCCCGTGGAGTCCCGTTTTGTGATACGCCACACCCCTCCCGATGAACAGGACCCTGTTTCGACCGTAGGCGCTCCAACAGAAGTCCGTTTCCTTTGTTTGTGGTACGCCACACCCCCTCCCGATCAACAGGACCCTGTTTCGACCATAGGAGCTCGAACAGAAGTCTGTTTCCTCTGTTTTGCGGTACACCAGACCCCTCCCAATGAACATGATCCTGTTTCGACCATAGGCAGTTGAACAGAAGGTCGTTTCCTCCATTCTGTGGTACGCCAGGCCCCATTTCGGCTATTCTGTCCAAGCCGGTTGGCTCCCGATGAACAAGACGCGTTTCGTTGCCTCCAATGAACATGACGCAATTTCTCCATTCTGACCTAGCTTGTTGGCTGCAGATGAACAGGACACCGTTGATGCCGTCCACTGCCTCTCCATGTACACGAGCCCTGGCCGTACGTAGCGCGAGTAGGCGTTCGATACCTCGTCCGTATGTACGTACATGGCCATATTTTTTGGCATGTGGCTATACGTACATGTACACCATTTAGACTGGACTGCCTGAACTGCTACGTTGGAGGCTCTACTACTACACGTGCCGCTGCTTGCCCGACCAAGGTTCATCACTGCAGAGTTATCGATCGACCAATATGTACGTACACATTCGCGATAAGATAGACAACCCTATGCATGGTTCGACTAGGTGGGTCCCAGCTGTCAGGGAGGATAAGGAAGCACTTCCTTGCGTTTGAAGATGTAGCTGGTGGGTCCCAGCTGTCAGGGGGAATTATTTTTCGCAAAATATGGTGGCCCTTCCGGTGGGTCCCTGCTGTCAGGTGGAGGAATCATTATTTTGCGCGTAAGGAGGCACTTCCTTGCTGCGGCCATGGACCCAGCTGTCAGCCTCTCCATGCACAATCCTCTTCATGGAAGTCGTTCCTTCACCACGTTGAGCATGCCACACCAAGAGCACCAAGGTGGTGGATGACGGCGTGGCCTAGCTAGTAAGGGAATGACCCGGAGCCGGGAAGACTCTGCAGTTGTTTCCCACGCGGAGGGGTTATGAGGGTTTACTGGTTCGGCTACAGTATGAGGCTGCCGTCACCGAAGAATAACAGGAGGTCTGGGTGAGTACAAGGATGGCCAGGCCAACGATGGGAGTAGGGTGGGGTGGTGAGGCCGACGCGGCAGCACAGCCGGCCACGGGACGCAAGAGCAGGCGACATGGTCGACGATGGTTTGAGCGGCTGGAGCAAGAAGACCAGAGGTTGAAGAAGCACGACGGCCGTTGGATGGACATCATATGATCACTGCAGCTAGAATCGTTTATATTGACTAAGTTGACAAATCCCGCATCTGTGTCAACTTAGTAGGCCCACAATTCAGCCTCCAAATATGGTGGGTCCCAGCTAGCAAGGGGTATTTATTTTTTGTGCATAATAAGGAGGCACTTCCTTGCATGCGAAGATATAGCTAGTGGGTCTGACCTATCAGCGGGAGGAACCTTTTTTCACGAAATAGAGAGGCCCTTCCACTGGGTCCCTGCTGTTAGGTGGAGAAATCATTATTTCGCGCGTAAAAGGAGGCACTTTCTTGCCTGCGGCTGTGGACCAAGCTGCTAGCCTCTCCACGTACAGTCCTCTTCTGATGGATGTTGTCCATTGACCATGTTGACCACGCCGCACCGAGCGCTCCAGGGTGGTGGATGACGGCGAGACCTAGGAAGGGAATGACCTGGAGCTGGAGAAGACTCGGCAGTTGTTTCCACAAGGAGGGGAGTATGAGGGTTTATTGGTTCGTTTGCCATCGCCGGAGAATAACAAGAACTGTGGGTGCGTAGAGGGATGGCCAGGCCAGCAATGGGAGTAGTGTGGGCGGTTAGGCCTACACGCAACACATCTGGCCACGGGAGGCATGAGCAGGCAGTACAACCGGCGCTAGTTTGGGTGGCTGGAGCAAGAAGACCAGAGGTTGAAGAAGCAGCATGGCTGTTGGATTAACATCATACGGTCACTATAGCTAGAATCATTTATATTGACTATGTTGACCAAGCCCTGCGTCCGCGTCAAGTTAGTAGGCCCACAAGTCAGCCTCCAAATCTGTGGCATACAACATAGAGCCCATTTTATTTTTTTTAATAATTTGCCCATTTGCTAATTCTTAAGGAATTCATTACAACCAATTTTTTGGCCAGGACCACGGTCTCAAAGATCAACCTAATTTTGCATATTTCGCTGGAGTCCAAACTGTTTAGATCCAAAAATGATAGACATTTATTTTTTAAGAACTTATTGATTTGCCAAATAAAATATTGTTTTATTTTATAAGCTAATAAGACATGGGACAATTGATTTGGTTTTAGGGAAAACCAGTGGTAAAAAATCAGCATTGGGAGGGAAAACAAGAACAAAAAATAAGGATGTAAAGATGAAAAGGGAACTCCAAGTATTTTCAGTTTAACAGTATATGTATATGAACTAGTAAAACTATAGGTAGAGATCAGAAAACAGAAGTAGGACATGGCATTTTTAGAGGAAAATAGAACTGAGCTGCGCGTTTTCATCAGTAAAAAAACTGCCTGCAAATGTTCTAAGAGCAAATGTTACTAAGGCTGGTGCGCCAGAGGCCAGTTGATACGCGTCGGATCATTGTGCCTGATTGTCATCATGGGTTGAGCCTGTTAAAAACAAAACCATGCATGGGCAGTGTACAACCCAGTTGATAGTTGCTCGACCTGAAAAAACAATATACATGTTGGATCCCAGTTATCAGTCTGTACTTGTAGAATTCTCTCATTTATTAAGTATGTTGAAATTTCATGGGTTTCACCGTCTCGGACATTAGAATTGTTTTTCCATCATGATAATAAGTGCATTGACTTGCTTGTGTACGGCCATGAACTTGCTGGTTCCATACGGTTAGGCTCTGTATGGACAGTCGTCTTGTGGTTCCACGGACGAATTTCATGCAAATTGGATGATTTTCAGTGATAGCAGACTATATTCATTGCATTTTACATATTTCTTCTTATTATGGAATATTTTACATATTTCAACTAATAATAATAGACTAGGCCTTTTTTCAGTCCATGGGAGGCGCTTCACGCGATCGAGGTCGCGACAGTTAACTATTCTGGCAGGCCCAAATCCATCGCTTCTCTCTCTTTTAACAATTTGCAACTAGGCTTAGCATGCCATAGCAGAGTCCCGGCGTGCTACGTCCAACTATCAGCATGTGAAACCGGATGGATCCCGTGCGTACTCGAAGATGTAAATTTTTTGGAGAACTGGGAATTCGAACGACACGTACTTATGCTACCCATAAAAAAAATTAGGTGCCTGAAAATTCCTTTCAAAACAAATGAGTCAGCTTTATATCCACGTCAACCCTCGATATGATGGTTGGAAGCAAATACCAAGTTCATACCGAAAGGTCCTTAACAACAATACCAACTTGCAGACAACGAGGTAAACAAGCACCAATACCAAACTAACTTATAATCTATTTAGTCCTGACCCTAGTGTTCATCTGGTAGAGAATCTTGTAGACGACCAGCTCCCGCTCCTTCTCTTACTCCAGGTCCCCGAGGTGGTACTGGTGCATCACCCAGTTGGTCCTCTACTGGTCAAAGTTCTTGTTGGTGTGAGCACCAGAACCTTTTTGCTGCCCGTCTACCGACCGTTGACCATCACCGGAAAGGTATTGACAGTCTTGTGCCACATCGCGTGCATGTTGTACTCTAACTGTATCTTGTGACGCGTCCGCGTGCCCCTTTTGAACGACATGGAGTTGCACTGGAAGAAATGCCTGCTTAGGCCACTCAGTGTGATACCTGCAGTGTTAGCGAATACAAGTTTTAGGGTATGTAATTGGCATTTTCATAACATTTTTGGCATGTTGTAGTCACTTGCTTCACTTTTTATTAACTGCCAAATTGTAATTGCTTCACTAGGTATGTGTATAAAAACAAAAATAGAGGTATAAACAAAGTAATATATTTGTGCAAGTAGACGGCCGATCAGTGTCTCACCTGGAAGTTTCTCAGGATGGGTGTAGCATATGCCGTGCTCGCTGTCGATGGTTGGTATGAACAAATCGATAAGAGGGTGAGATCTCGCGATGTCAGCACTCACTTTGGCCTCAAGTTGCTTGATCAGCTCCTGATCCATGGGATCAAACTTGATGCTAGACGGCAGCACCAACCAATCCTTCTTGGACTTGCATCGGTTAATTCTAGTTAAATGGTACTCAATGTATGATCAATCAGCTGTTTAAGTAAATGATGAAAGATTTTGACAGATAAGTGCTACTCCAAATCTGAAGTCCACAATACCTGAACAAACTGGGGTCTCGGCTTCATTACTACATGCATACTCTAAAAACTTGAGAACCCCCATAAAGATCGAAATCATCATATAGGGCGACGGGACGAATACTCATAGGAGCAGCCTCGCTGGTTCCTTCCTTCATCTGGCTAGCTTGAAGAACATCCTTAATGAGATCAATTTTTTCAGCGTCTTCCTTTTGACTACTTGTAATGAAGTATAGCAGCTCTAGTAGCTCATTGCTCATCGTACCAACTGGACCGAAACAAGGCGGCGGCCGGGAGGCCGGGAGGCTGGGAGAGAACGGGAGAGTGATTTTGGAGAGAATGGGAGAGTGTTGTTGTACTACGAGAGGGGTGAGGCTCACTTTGATGAACCTTGATGGAAATATGCCCTAGAGGCAATAATAAAACGGTTATTAATATATTTCCTTAATCATGATAAAGGTTTATTATTCATGCTAGAATTGTATTGACCGGAAACTTAAATACATGTGTGGATACATAAACAAATATCGTGTCCCTAGTGAGCCTCTACTAGACTAGCTCGTTGATCAAAGATGGTTAAGTTTCCTAACCATAGACATGAGTTGTCATTTGATAATGGGATAACATCATTAGGAGAATGATGTGATGGACATGACCCAACAGTTTATTGCTATTGCTTTCTTAATGTCTAATACATGTTTCTTCGACCATGACATCATGCAACTCCTGGACTCCGGAGGAATGCCTTATGTGCCATCAAATGTCATAACGTAACTGGGTGATCATAAATGTGCTCTATAGGTATCTCCGAAGTTGTCTGTTGAGTTGGCATGGATCGAGACTGTGGTTTGTCACTCCATATGACGAAGAGGTATCTTTGGGCCCTCTCGGTAATACAGCATCACAAGAATCTTGCAAGCAAAGTTATTAGGAGTTAGTTATGAGATGATGTATTAAAGAACGAGGAAAGAGACTTGCTAGTAACGATATTGAACTAGGTATGGAGATACCGAGGATCGAATAACATACCGACGGACAAAGAGAACTACGTATGTTGTCATAAAGGTTTGACCGATAAAGATCTTTGTAGAATATGTTGGAACCAATATGGGCATCTAGGTACCGCTATTGGTTATTGATCGGAGAAGCATCTCGGTCATTTCTACATCATTCTCGAACCCGTAGGGTCCGCACGCTTAATGTTCATTGATGATATAGTATTATATGAGTTATGTATATATGTTGGTGACCGAATGTTGTTCGGAGTCCTGGATGAGATCACGGACATGAAGAGGAGCTCCGGAATAGTTCGGAGGTAAAAAATCATATATGGATAATCGTGTTTGGTCTCTAGAAGGGTTTCAGAATTCACCGGAAGGGGTTTTGGATGTTTCCCAAAATGTCCTGGTGCGAGAATACTTTATTTGGGCCAAGGGGTAAAGCCCACAGGGCTTTAGGAAGGTGCAAAAGGCAGTTTGCAGAGGCCAAGGGGACAGACGCCAGTGACCCTGGCGTCCTTGGTGTCTGGGGCCAGACGCCAAGGACCCTGGCGTCTGGTCCTGGAGTCCGAGAAGGACTCTTGCCTTGTGGGCTAAACCGACTTTGTGGAGGCTCTTTCTCCAAGAAACGACCCTAGGGCTCAACATATAAATAGAGGGGTAGAGCTAGCACTAAGAACACATCAAGATTCGCCAAGCCATGTGCCGGCAACCCCACCCCCTCTAGTTTATCCCCCGTCATAGTTTTCGTTGTCCTTGGCAAAGCCCTAGGGAGATTGTTCTTCACCACCACCGTCACCATGCCGTTGTGCTGTTGGAACTCATCTACTATTTCTCCTTTCTTGCTGGATCGAGAATGGGAGGACCCCATCGAGCTGAACGTGTGCTGAACATGGAGGTGTCGTACGTTCGGTACTTGATCGGGACGGATCATGAAGGTGTATGACTACATCAACCACATTGATAAATGCTTCCGCTTCGCGATCTACAAGGGTGTGTAGATGCTCTCCCCCTCTGGTAGCTATGCATCTCCATGGATAGATCTTGCGTGTGCGTAGAAATTTTTTGTTTTCCTTGCAATGTTCCCCAACAGTGGCATCATGAGCCAGGTCTATGCATAGATGATATGCATGAGTAGAACACAAAGGAGTTGTGGGCGGTGATGTCATACTACTTACCACCAACGTGTTATTTTGATTCAGCGGCATTGTGGGATGAAGCAGCCCGGACCAACCTTACATGTCCATGCACATGGGACCAGTTCAACCGACTGACATGCAACTTGTTTTGCATAAAGGTGGCTGGTGGGTGTCTGTTTCTCCTACTTTAGTTGAATCAAATTTGACTACAGCCGGTCCTTGCAGAAGGTAAAAACAGCAAACTTGGTAATCACTATTGTGTTTTCGCGTAGGTAAGAACGGTTCTTGCTAGTTACCCATAGCAGCCTCGTAAAATTTGCAACAACAAACTAGAGGACGTCTAACTTGTTTTTGCAGGGCATGTTGTGATGTGATATGGTCAAGATATGATGTGATATATGTTGATGTATGAAAGTGCGTTATATCGACTACAGGGAGGGTGAATAGGAGATTTTTACAAATTCGTCACTGAGGAATCTCTAGGTGAGGTCCTAAGCAACGACACACTAGCAACGGAATAAGTACTCAGGTATAAACATAACAGAGCAACAACATAGTCATCATGATGAAATGAAAACAAGCATAGAGTAAAGATAGCGTGAAAACAAGATAAGCAGGCTAAATACTATGTGACTGAAGAATTAGGATTGAGGAATTACAGAAAATCTTCAGTCAAAGTCTTCAAACAGTAATGATCAGGTCCATCAACACATGAATGAGGAAATGAAAGGGTTGAGGAAACAGAACTAGTTGGCTTGGTGAAGAAAATGATTTGGTAGACCAGTTCCAACTGCTGTGACAGTTGTACGTCTGGGTGGAGCGGCTGAGTATTTAAACTCGAGGACACATAGTCCTCACCATATTCTCCTTGAACTAAATTCACACAGACCTCGCCCAACACTCGTGGTAAGTCTTTAGGTGACTTCCAAACCTTACCAGACTTGGTCACTTGGCGATCCACAATTCCTCTTGGATGCTCAGACCATGACACTTAACTGTCTGGAGGATGCACAGTCATCAAAGATAACAAGTGTCGGTTCCACATAGGAACAATCTCTTCAGTGATGGTCAATCACTTTGGGTTTGTAGGTGTTTGGGTTTGGGTTTTGGGTTTTCCTCACTTGATGATTTTCGCTGAAATTCCACGGAGGATGGGATGCTCTCAATGACAAGTGTCAGTTTCTCTCGGAGCAGCCAACCAGCTAGTGGTTGTAGGGGGTAGCTATTTATATCCTAGGGAGAAACCCGACATGATAAGACATAAATGCCCTTCAGTGATATGAATGTCAGGTGGGTAGATATTTTGGGACAACTGGCGCATAGCACAACAACGGTCGGATTTTTAGGTTCAAATTCCTCGAGGCTATCATGTTCCTCACCGTTAGACAGTTTGCACTGGTGAATTCCTAACTCCACAGTCGGAACAAATTCCTCAGACACTAGAAGATCTTCGTCTCTATCACTGAAGAAATTGACTGAACTGATATGAGATTTCCAATGGCTTTGCTCGAAAGGATTGGGTAGGAGTAGGATTTTGAGATGAGCATCACTTGGAAATCAGTTTACTTAGTATTACCTCGACCCCTTTAACAGTACAGTGTTTCCTATGACTCAAGAAAGAGAGAATGAAACTACGAAAACAAAAGTCTTCATGCTTCATAATCCTCGCATGAATATCCAAGTCTTCAAGGTCACACCAATTTCTTCAATTTAAAAATCTTCAGGAGAACCAAAGTCTTCAGCTGAAGACATACATTTTTAGGGGTCGACTTTCATCGTAAATATCAAACTCATCATCGACTTGTAGAGCATGTGTACACTCACAAACATATTAGTCCCTTAACCTATAAGTCGTCAATACACCAAAATCACTAAGGGGCACTAGATGCACTTACAATCTCCCCCTTTTTGGTGATTGATGACAAATAGGTTATGTTTTCAACATGGATAAACATATCAATTGAAAGGGTTAAGAATTGAGGAATTTGATTGCAAGATATAGAAGAACTCCCCTTGAAAATGTGCATATTTGAGGAATTTGCTTTGGATAGCAAATACACATTGCAGAGCAATATCATGGAGATCTCCCCCTATATCAAGTAATTCATACACACATTTAACATATCATATGAATAATTTGAAATGCATGATAAAATATGGTGTTTGACAAAATTCAGCATGCGTGCGTTAAGTACTTGAGGAATTAAGCATGCAGAAAGTAGTCAAAAGTATCAGACCACCATAGGACTTAAGTTTACAACTCAGCAAATCAAACACATTAGAAGAACAAGAGTTGTAACTTAACAAAAAAATGCCCATATAAGAGACCTGCTTGAAGACTAACTCAAATTTCTCCCCCTTTGTTATCAAATGACCAAAAGGGACAAAAAGTGAGGACTAACGCCCCTGAAGAATATCATCATGATGTTGATGGAGGAGCGCCAGCGTTGTTGGGGTCGTCCGTTGTTGTAGGGCCTGCCACAGTGTCGTCCAAATCTTCAGCTTTGTCTATCTCGCGCGATGAAGAATATGAGCTGACGACCAGCTGATGAACTTTGACCTTCTTGAATTTCTTCGAAGGTGGCTGAGACCAGTCAAAGTCCTGTTGGAAGTCCATCTTCTTGAGTTCATCATCAGTGTAGATATGCGAAAGAATAGCCCAGGTGCGGTCGAAGACTTGATGCAGATAAAGGTGATTCTTCTTAACAGTGTTTTGAGTGACAGTCATGTTCTGAAGAATAGCACCAAACTGACGCTTGAACCACTTGTGATTTCTATCCACCTTCTGATGAAGACTTAGAAGTAGTTCACGATCAGTCATCACACACGAAGCAGTGGCCTGAGGATTTTGCTTTTAAGCATTTGCATCAGTGTCATGAGTGGCAGAGTCATCATTTGTTGAGTAGGATGCTGCCTTTCGAAATTGACCATCCAAAGGACGAGTGCCTTCATCAATAATTGCAACCTTGCCCTTCTCATCGGCTGAGGAAATAGTCTGTTTGAGGACTTCAAGTGGTGGCAAATAGCTGAGATGATTCTGAAAGTCGGCCTTGTAATGAATTGAAGTCCTTGATCTGATGAATTTCATGATCCAGGGAGCGTAAGGTTTCAACTCAAAAGGTGACAAAGCAGCATTGGCCAAAGTCCTCATGAAGAAATCATGATAGTTGATTGGAATACCATGCATGATGTTGAAAAGCAAGTTCTTCATGATGCCAACAACTTCTTCTTCTTCTTCTTCTTCTTCTTCTTCTTGTTCTTCTTCTTCTTCTTCTTCTTCTTCTTCTTCAGAGTTGTGGCCCTTAATAGGAATGAGGATTTTGGCCAGAATGCGATAGACAGTCCTTGGCACATACAACAAATCCTTGACGAGGAAATTTGTCCTTGGAGCTTGGCCAGCCTTCAAAGGCTTCATCAACACTTGCATCAGATGATTTTGCAATTCATGTTGTTCATATAGTTTCAGAGCGCCTTCAGTGGGTGGACTGACTGGGACGACATGAAGCAATTCAGAGCTCGGAGCTTTGTGATGAGTATTTTCAGTCATCCAGTCCAGAACCCATGAATTCACATTGTCAACATTGCCGGTCAGATGCGAAGTGGCATAGAACTGAAGAATGAGCTCTTCATTCCAGTCGCAGATGTCCGTGCAGAAGTTGAGTAGCCCTGCATTGTGAAGAACAATAAGGACTGGAGTGAAACATGGAAGAGAATCCATATCCACATGAGGAATTTGCATATGGCCAAACACTTTATCCTTGTCAAACAACAGTGTTGAATAAAAGTTCATCTGAGAAGCAGTCCAGAAACGATTACGGTGAAGGCGAGCAGAGTCATAAGGATTGAAATCAGAGAAGAAATGACTCTTAGCAAAGAAGTCATCAGCCTTGAACTTCTTCTTCTTGGAGTGAGGATTTTGTGGCTTCGGCTGAAGATTTGCAGTGGAAGTCTTCACGGCCGCTTGAAGTAAAACCTCCTGAGCCTCAGGCCGAGGAATCTCAGGAGCAGTTTCTTCTGTTGTCTTCTTCTCCATTTCATCAGAACTAGTGGCTAGAACTTCTTCAGGGACTGAGGAATTTGTTGCAGAGGAGTGGTCAAAGGAGAATTGGAATGATGACTTTCCCAATAATCATCATTCATCACTGGAGTCATAGACCCGATGTCCACATCCTCTTCTTTAGTTTCAATTTCTTCAACACCGGCCTCTTCACAAGTGAACTGAGGTAACGGCGATGATACCTGTAGTGGTGAAGGGATAGCATCCACTTAAATTTCATCATCCAACTGCTCTGACGTAGCAACAGATGGATTTTCTTCATCAATGTCATCAGTGATGACATATTCTTCACCAAAAGGAACAATCTACTTTGATGGCACGACAGTCAGGGGAACAACATCAATTGGATTCGTGTAAGGGCTCGTCAAAGTCTTCACTTTCTTTGGAGCTGAAGAGTCTGAGGCGTCTGATACTTTCCTCTTTTTCACTGTTGCCCTTTCGGTAGCCTTTGTTTTCTTCGCCTCCGATGCAGAAGGAATATGAGTGCTTTTCATCTATGAAGACTTTGCAGGGGGAGCAGATGAAAGAGGCATAGTTTCTTTAGGCGCAACTGTTTCAGTTACACTGGAAGGTTCAGATTCTTCAGGTGCAGCAGCAGATTCTTCAGCAGGCCTAGGTTGATCTTCAGGCGCAACATTGGTGGTTGCCCTGGCAATTTCATCAGGAGCTAGAATTGCATCATCAGCCCTGGCACTCCCAGTTTCTTCAGCAGCCTGATTTTCATCAGCGGTGCTGGCATGTTCTTTAGTGGGCTAAGAAGATGCTTCACCCTGAGGAATTTCTGGTTGCGCTTCAGTAACAATGTTGGTCTTGAGGCCTTTTGCCAGCTTGACGAATCCGACTTTGGCACCTATCCAGTCAGCACGATACGCGTCAAATTCATCACTGAGAGCTTTGATTTCAGACTGTATAGTCACAAATCTTCAGTGGTCATTTTCAAGACATTTTTCTTCAGATAATCCTCCTTATTGTACTGAGTATCCTTCACTGATCTGGCCTTCTCGAATTTCCACTTTTCTTCAGCGATGAAGGCAGTCAACATGTGACTTTGTCCAGGTGTGAGGTTCAGATCAGGCAGAGGTGTGTTGGGATCTTTATGCCAAAGATCGATGATGTCGGTGTACAAAAGTGTGGGTACTTATGTACCCCTTACTTGTGCACGGTCGGTCGCAACCACACCTACAGCAGGGCTTGGCTAGGCAGAGGAGGATGGCAGAAGGCAAGAGGGGAACAAAGAATATCAGAACATACACTCAAAGGAACAAGCAGCAAGAGGCAAGCAGGGCCATGCCTAACAACAAGCCTTGCCGGGGCAACCTACGAAGCCCCCCCGGCAAGCTCCTTGCCGGGGCAGCTTGCGAAAGCGACCAGCAGGGCCACCGCCCTTGGGGTTGAGAGCTCTGACACCATCAACAATGTTACGAACAAGATTTGGAGAGCACATGCCTGGTAGCATGCGGCCCCTCATGAAGATTGGCAACCCACGAGTCCACGTGGGATCAGAAGACGAAGACCCCCGGCAAGACCCTCGCCAGGGACAACTCCAAGGCCCCTGGCAAGGCTTGCCAAGGACGATCGCTGGGCTGTGGATAGGCCTACGCTCGGCAGGGTTTTTGCCACTTCACCACCAGTCCTATGCGACGATAGGCACGCCAGCTAAGCAGACGGCTGCATGGCGGCATGCAGATCTTCGTGGAAGCCTACCATTTCGCCAACACAGCAGCTGGTTGGCCATCATGGTGTTGTATGCCTCGTCGGCCCAGACGCATGGCGAGGCGAGGAGGAGCGGTGAAGGATGTGATGGCCTCTATTGCCGTCCCCAATAAAGCGAGAGGACACGTAGGCGATGCATTAAATGCGCTTGTCCTACGTTGATCGAGCGATAAGCTCGTACCACTATAGCTTGCCACCTCCTGTGTGCCACTGTGGCAACCCCTTTGTGTATAAAAGGAGGCCCGAGGCGCACAGAGAGAGGATTCATACTTTTGGACATAGCACGCATCGTAGCTAGTTCAAAAGCACAAGAACACACATATAACCAGATAAAGCAGGACTAGGGTATTACGCATCCTTCCGACCCGAACCTGGATAAAAATCCTCTGTGTGCTAACGGCTCGACCTGCTCTTCATGCAACTAATCTCTAGCCGAACGTAGAAGGGATCCTTGTGACCACATAGGTGATCGGTTTCCCCATTATCTTTGGCGCGCCAGGTAGGGGGCGTTAGATTTGAGAATCTGGTCCGTTGGTTAGGGCAGTAGTTTCTTCCTCGCCATGGCGCTGAAGAAGAAGACGACCGCAGCGGCGAGCCCGGTCGAGGCCATCCGCGCCATCTTGGTGCGAAGGACCAGGCGAGCGGCGGCACCCACGGCTCCACACAGCAACAAAAAGCTAAGTTATCTTAACTTTGAGTAATTCTTCCTTTTTATGAGGTTATCAGCCGTCAAGTTCTTCAAGGGGCTAGTCTGCCGTTTTCATGTGGCCAATAGGGTCATCCCCGACAACGGCACGCAGTTCATAAGCCGCACCTTCATGCAGTACATCCAAGACCTCGGCAGCAAGAACAAAGACTTTGGACAAGCTACGCAAGTGCGAAAGACGCTGGATTGATGAGTTGCCGACAGTTCTTTGGTCAATCAGAACGACGCCAAATCGAGCCATCGGCCAGACACCCTTCTCCCTCGTATAGGGGGCAAAGGCAGTTCTCCCAACGGAACTCACATACGGGTCACCTCGAGTGCTCGCTTATGATGAGCTTGAGCAAGAGCGGTTGCAGCAAGATGACGCAACGCTCCTTGAGGAAGATCGTCTTCGCGCGGCTGTGCGAGCTGCACGCTACCAGCAAGCCTTGTGCCGCTACAATAGCCGCAAGGTTCATGCCCGAAGCTTTGAGGAAGGCGACCTTGTTCTTCGGCGCGTTTAGTCGTCCAAGAATTCCAACAAGTTGACGCCGAAGTGGGAAGGCCCTTATCGGGTAATACGAGTCACCAGGCCCGGCGTAGTCTGCCTGGAGACCAAAGATGGTATTTCGGTGAGCAACTCCTGGAACATCGAACATCTTCCCAAGTTTTACCCATAAGGCGTGGTTGCCGGGCCCACTGGTAGACCACTTTTTGTACAAGCCTTGCCAGCAAGGCATGTAACCCTTTGTACAAACCCATGCGCAGACCCTAAGCAACAGATAAATAAATGAAGCACTGGCACCCTAAGTTTTAGCATGCATGCTAGGTCGAGTCTCTCTCTCTCTCTGTTAGGGTTGATAGTGCTTAGCAGCGACTAACCCCTAGCACAAAGGTCGAGTGCGCGTCTCTCTGTCCATTCCGGTCCTTTTTGGTTTGGAGGCTGCCCAGGCGTTTCTGCCAAACCCTTTGAAGGAAAGGAGACAGACCGGTGTCTCGACCCCGGCAAGCCAAGGTTGTCGGGGGCTGCAAATTCAAGTATCCAACCACAGCAAGCCAAGGTTGCCGGGGGATACAGACTTAGATAAGTCTTTTGTCCCATGCTATGTACTTCTGTATGGAACTTGGATGTACGAAACTTTGTTCATTCCTGTACCACCGTGCCCCCTCTCCCCCGTGCCCAAAAACCCTTCTTTGGGTCAGAACTTGGTTGTAGTGCGATGGGAAAGAAACAAATGAAGGGCCTAATCCTACTCCACCCTTACCCCCGCCAAGGGCATGAGTGTGGACGAGCTCTAGAGCGGGAGGACGGCAAGGTCTGTTGTCGGGTGACGATGCTAATCTTAAGATAACAAGGACTCGTTCCTTGGTGTGAGCCTCGCTTGCGCACAAAAGAACCCGGCAAGCACCCTTTTCTTCATTAATACGTTGTTAACAAGTACAATTTTTTTTGACTGGTGACTGTAGGGAAAACCCCCCACAACATTTCAACTTTATTACCAAGAAAAAGTGTACAATATACAAAGATTACAAGGGGTAATCAGAGAAAGAAAACTAAACTAAATACTAAAGATTTAGGGATACAAAACCTCATGGAGGTAGAAAGGAAATCCACTTAAGAAGCTCTTCCTTGTACTTAGCCTTAACTCTGTGTTGCATTAGCAGAATATCATGAATGAAAGAACTCCTCCACTTGTTGAAACTCTGCCTCTCATGCCTAAACACCTTTGCATTCCAGATTATCCATATGTTCCAGCAAGCAACAAACACAACTTCAGTGAAGAAAGGCTTTGCAAAGTCCTGTTTGGCTTGCAAAACAACATCAGACATGTCATTCCCAGGTGACCATGTGATTTGTAGATAATTCCATATTCTGACACTGAAGTTGCATTCAAAAAACAGATGATTCCTGGTCTCTCTAGTCCTCAAGTGACAAAGGAGGCAGTTAACTCCATCATCCATATGCCAATGCCTTCTTTCCACCATGTCTTTGGTATTTAACCTGTCCATGATTAACATCCAAGCAAACACCTTGATTTTCATTGTGCAAGAAGGTTTCCATATCCACAGAAGGAGAGGGTTAAAGGACATGTTGGAATGCATAATTGAGTAGAACAGCTTTGGCTTGAAAGCATTACATGTCCCCTGCCAGAATCAGCAATCCTTAGCCTCCAAATCTCTACCACAAGAGACCATAAGATTTTGCACTGTCAACAAATCCTGGTAAGCTTGTGTAGATAGAGGAAGATGAAACATGTTAACCATATCCTGAGATTGAAAAGCTTCATAGACAGAGATCCAGGAAATCTTTCACATATGAGAAAAGCCTAGGGAACCTAATCTGCAAAGGCTCAACTGAGTCACCAAGCTTCCACTTATCAGACCAAAACAGGGCAGTGTTCCCACAATTAACTTGAACCCAAGTTGTGTTCCTATAATGATCCATCAGCTTACAAATATCCTTCCACCAAAAAGAGCCACAACTGTCAGTACCCTGAGGCACTGAAGAATGATAATATGTGTCCCAAATAAGAGAGACCCAAGGCAAATCTCTCCTATTTAGGAAATTATGCAAATGCTTGAGAAACAGTGCCATGTTTTGCACCCCCAGGTTCAAAATTCCCAAACCACCTTTGCTCTTGGGCCTAAAAATGAGATCCCAAGCAGCCAAGGATGGAGCTGGCTCATCCCTATGCTTTCTCCATAGACACTGTCTCTGAATTCTCTCCAGTTGTTTTAAGATTCCAGCAGGTGCCAGCAAACTACCAAGATAAAAAATTGGCATGGAGGACAAGGCAGAGTTTAGGAGCTGAAGTCTCCGCTTGATTGAGGAAGGAGGAACTAGATGTCATCCTTCTCTCCATACAATCCACTAGTGGCATAAAATCCACCATTTTAGGTCTTGTAGTGCCAACAGGTAAGCCAAGATATGTGAAAGGCATTTTTCCCACTTGGCAACCAAAACCAGCAGCCAACTCAATAGTAACATCCTCATCAACATTTATGGGCACCAAAGAAGATTTATGGAAATTAATCACTAGCCCAGTTTATCTTGAAAACACTTGCAGCATGTCCTTCAAAGCCAAAAGTTGCTTTTTATCATCTGGCAATATAATGAGAGTATCATCAGCATATTGCACAATGGGATAATCTTGGTCATGGCATGCAATTGGAAACTTTAGAATTCCCCTCCTGAACATATCATTCACCACTGTTTGCAGAAGATCAGCAGCAATAACAAAGAGTAGAGGTGAAAGACAGTCTCCCTGCCTAACACCCTTTTTACAAAGAAACTGCCTACCAGGTACCCCATTTAACAGCACTGATGATGTTCCTGTGGAAACAAGCTGCTTGACCCAGAGAATCCATTTCTGATTGAAGCATTTATATTTTAGGATCTGCAAAATGGTTTCATGCTCAATTGAGTCAAAAGCATTTTCAAAATCCAGCTTAAGAATCACAATAGGCCTCTTAGATTGATGGCATTGGTGCAAATATTCCAAAGACCAGCCAATGCAGTCATGTATAGTCCTGCTCTTGATAAAACCATATTGGTTTTTATGTATGCATGCCATAATTATCTTTTGAAACCTATTAGCAGCCATCTTAGACAAAAACTTAAGACCCATCCCAGTCAAAGAAATAGGTCTATAGTCACCAATCCCTTCAGGATTCAATTTCTTAGGGATCAGGGTGATATAAGAGCCATTGATGTTTTCCAAATTTGCAGTACCAGAATGAAAAGCCTCAGCCAACTCATAAAAATCTTGATAGATAATGTGCCAGCATTTTAAAAAACCATTAAAACCATCAGGACCAGGGGCCTTGTCAATGGGCATATGTTTGACTATGTCATCCATTTCCTCCTTAGTGAAAGGTTCAGTGAGAAAGTCCAACCCTTCAACTGGCTTAAGTAGCTTACTGAGATCAAAGCCCATGGCAATTCCATTAGAGACTCCCATTCTACTCTTGAAGCAGTTCCATATAATGCCCTCCATCTGAGAGTGATTAGAGACCATTGTCCCATCAATGTCCTTCAAAGAGGCAATTGAATTTCTTCTATGCCTCTCAGTGGCCATAGCATGAAAGAATTTAGTATTTTCACCAGCAAGCTTAATATATCTAATTGTGCACCTCTTTTTCCAATAAACAAACTGAAGATGCAAGAGAATCTCCACATGTATTTTGACTACCTTCCTGAAATTAAATTCAGGTCTGAACAAAGGCCTTAGCTCATCAAGACCACCAAGACACAAAATGACCTCATTGCATTTAGCAATCAAATTCTTCAGTTTGGAAATATTTAATTTCCACTTCTTAAGAGCACCTCTTAAACTCTTAAACTTATCAGCAATCCTAGCAGTGATATGAGATTTATGAGAAGCTTTCTGCCATGATTGTTGAACACATTCCATAAAACCATCAAGCTCAACCCAGAAATTTTCAAACCTAAAGATTTTAGATTTGGGAATAGAGGTTTTGATTGTGACTATGATATTTCTCCAACGTATCTATAATTTTTGATTGCTCCATGCTATATTATCTACTGTTTTAGGCAATATTGGGCTTTATTATCCACTTTTATATTATTTTTGGGACTAACATATTAACCGGAGGCCCAGCCCAGATTTGTTGTTTTATGCCTATTTTAGTGTTTCGAGGAAAAGGAATATCAGACGGAGTCAAAATGGAACAAAATCAACTGGAGAAGTTATTTTTGGAAGGAAACCCCCTGGGGCGCGCCCTCTGCCTCGTGGCCCCCCCATCGGTCCACCGACGTACCCCCTGCACCCATATATACCTACGTATCGTAAAACTTCCAGAATAGAAGATAGATCGGGAGTTCCGCCACCGCAAGCCTCTATAGCCACCAAAAACCTCTCGGGAGCCCGTTCCGGCACCCTGCCGGAGGGGGAACCCATCACCGGTGGCCATCTTCATCATCCCGGCGCTATCCATGAAGAGGAGGGAGTAGTTCACCCTCGGGGCTGAGGGTATGTACCAGTAGCTATGTGTTTGATCTCTCTCTCTCTCGTGTTCTCTCTCGTGTTCCTCTATGGCACGATCTTGATGTATCCCGAGCTTTGCTATTGTAATTGGATCTTATGATGTTTCTCCCCCTCTACTCTCTTGTGATGAACTGAGTTTCCCCTTTGAAGTTATCTTATCGGATTGAGTCTTTTATGAGAACACTTGATGTATGTTTTGGTGATCAACTTGCGGGTTTCGTGACATTGGGAACCTATGCATAGGGGTTGGCACACGTTCTTGACTCTCCGATAGAAACTTTGGGGAACTCTTTGAAGTAATTTTATGTTCGTTAGATGAATCTGAGATTGTGTGACACATATCGTATAATCATGCCCACGGATACTTGAGGTGACAATGGAGTATCTAGGTGACATTAGGGTTTTGGTTGATTTGTGTCTTAAGGTGTTATTCTAGTA
Organism: Triticum aestivum; assembly: GCF_018294505.1. Taxonomy (NCBI): domain Eukaryota; kingdom Viridiplantae; phylum Streptophyta; class Magnoliopsida; order Poales; family Poaceae; genus Triticum; species Triticum aestivum. The sequence goes on along the minus strand of NC_057801.1, from coordinate 323,347,452 downwards.
CGAACTCTTTTATAGATTAATCCGAAAGAATAAATTTGAGGTGGTTTCGTACCCTACCATAATCTCTACGTTTGTTCTCCACTATTAGTGGCTTCGGAGTGACTCTTTGTTGCATGTTTAGGGCTTGTCATATGATCTATCTATGTTATTATTGTTGAGAGAACTTGCACTAGTGAAAGTATGAACCCTAGGCCTTGTTTCCTATCATTGCATTACCGTTTACGCTCACTTTTATCATTAGTTACCTTGCTGTTTTTATTATTTCAGATTACAAAAACCTATATCTACTATCTATTTTGCACCTGTATCACCATCTCTTCGTCGAACTAGTGGACCTATACAATTTACCATTGTATTGGGTGTGTTGGGGACACAAGAGACTTTTTGTTATTTGGTTGCAGGGTTGTTTGAGAGAGACCATCTTCTACACCTCCCATGGATTGATAAACCTTAGGTAATCCACTTGAGGGAAATTTGCTACTGTCCTATAAACCTGTGCACTTGCAGGCCCAACAACGTCTACAAGAATAAGGTTGTGTAGTAGACATCAAGCTCTTTTCTGGCGCTGTTGCCGGGGAGGTGAGTGCTTGAAGGTATATCTTTAGATCTTGCAATCGAATCTTTTTGTTTCTTGTTTTATCACTAGTTTAGTTTATAAAAGAAAAACTACAAAAAATTGGAGTTAAGTCTGTCTCATACGCTTCACCTTTTTAATATCTTTCGTGAGTATGATGGAAAGGATAATTGTGCTCAAGTGCTAGAATAAGAAATCTCTAAATTGTTTGGCACTAAATATTTGAATGATGAGCATGATTGCAATGTTGTTAGTACGAATTCTTTGAATATCCATGATGCTAATGATGATTGCACTAGTCATGATGAAAATGCCTCCTATAAACATGTCAATTTTTGTGGAGTGCATTGGGTTTGTAAGTACACACCAAATAGGGAAGATAGATATTGCAAGAGGCATAAGTACTTAGAAACCAAATTGTTGCAAGAAGAGCTAGATGAATGTGCTGAAAATTTATTTTTTCTTAGCCATACTTGTGAACTTTGCAATGAACATGATCATTTTAGTACCCAATGCAAATTGTTTCATGATCGTATCGTGTCCAAAAATTGTGATGACTTTATTTCCCTTGCACATCATAATGAACTTAGTTTGCTCTTGGGTTATGAAGAAATTAAACGTATAACCAAGGATATTCCAAAATTTGCCATTGATAAAGTTCTTCATTTTGATGTAGAGAAAATTTATATGTATTGTGCGGTGAATTGCATTGAAAATCCTTATATTGCCAATTAAATAAAGAAAAGAAAGAAAATAGAAGATGATGAGAATACTAATGAAAGGGAAGAGACTTCCCCATATCCTCCTATTATTTCTTATGATGATTCAGGTAACGAGGAGGAGCTTTCTATTCAACCAATCTCGTCAATAAGGAGCTCAAAGAGGAAGGTTGAACCCACACTTAATGTGAAGAAGAAAAAGAAAAGAAGGGGCAACAAAGGTAAAAAGGTATCCCTCCCAAATGATGTTGCTCCTACTACTCATTGTGATGATGATAATTGCTATACTATTGGTGCTATCAATATTTTTAATGATGAGAGTGATTATGCTTATGATATGAAAGGGCCCAAGCTTGGGGAAGCTATGTTTGATGCGGATGAAATATTTGAGAATATATTTGCTGGAATTAATGTTTGTCCCAAGCTTGGGGATGCTATGTTTAATGAAGATGATATTTTTAGCATCCCAAGTTTTGATATGCAAAGTTGTTATGATGATAGCATGCCTCCTACTTATGATGATTATATTGATGAAAGTGGGTTTGGAAGAGTGTCAACTTTAGGAAGTAGTGATCCCACTATTTTGGAGGATGTTGAATTTTATTGTGATGAATATGAAAGTGGATTTGGAAGAGTGTCAACTTTATTTAGTGATTCCACTATCTTGGGAGAGGTTTCAATCGATTATGATGAGAACGAAGTTGCTACTTATGACGATTATTGTGATGAAACTTATGCTATAAAAAGTAGTGATGATTATATTTACAAATCTTGTCATGATTTTGATTACCCTTTTTCTGAACATTACTCTTTTAATATGGAAACAATTTTTAGTGTTCAAGTCTCTTATGATACTTCCACTATTCCGAATGAGAAGAATTTTGTTTATGTGGAGAGTAGTAAATTTTCTATGCTTGTAGATCATGAAAAGAATGCTTTAGGTGCTGGTTATATTGTTGAATTCATTCATGATGCTGAAAATTATTATGAGAGAGGATCATATGCTTCTGCATATTGCAATAACATCAAGTTTCCTCTCTATGTGCTTCAAATCTTGAAGTTATGCTTGTTTTGCCTTCCTATGCTTGTTGATTATTGTTCCCATAAGTTGTTTGCTCACACAATCGCTATGCATAGGAAGTGTGTTAGACTTAAAAGTGCTAGTCATATGCTTCATGATGCTCCCATTATGTTTCAATTCTTATCTTTTATGTGAGCATCATTGTCATCATCATGCCTAGCTAGAAAGGCATTAAAGAAAAGCGCTTGTTGGGAGACAACCCAATATTTATACTTACTGTTTTTGTGTGTTCACATGATTATGCTACTTTAGTAATCATGTTTTGTAGCTTTTGTTTCAATAAAGTGCCAAGTAAGACCTTTAGGATAGCTTACGGTGATAGTTCTGTTGATCCTGCTGAGAATCAGAAACTTTTGCACCCAGTAAATTAGTTTTTTTAATTCACAGAAACATGCTTATGATCTGATTATTTCTGCTATGGATTGGTACACGAATTGCTTAGGACTTCCTAATTTTGTAGGATTGTTGGAGTTCCATAAGTATACGTTTGATACAGATTACTACAGATTGTTCTGTTTTTGACAGATTCTGTTTTCTATGTGTTGTTTGCTTATTTTGATGAATCTATGAGTAGTATCAGAGGGTATGAACCATAGATAAGTTTGAATACAGTATATATTACACCAATATGAATTTAGAATGAGTTCATTACAGTACCTAAGTGGTTGTTTTATTTTCTTATACTAACGGAGCTTACGAGTTTTCTGTTGAGTTTTGTGTTGTGCAGTTTTCAAGTTTTGGGTAAAGATTCGATGGACTAGGGAATAAGGAGTGGCAAGAGCCTAAGCTTGGGGATTCCCAAGGCACCCCAAGGTAATATCCAAGGACAACCAAGAGCCTAAGCTTGGGGATGCCCCGGAAGGCATCCCCTCTTTCGTCTTCCTCTATCGGTAACTTTACTTGGAGCTATATTTTTCTTCACCACATGATATATGTTTTGCTTGGAGAGTCATTTCCTTTTGTTAGTTTTTGCTTTATGTTAGTTAGAATAATGTTTTGAATCTTTAATTTCAATAAAGAAGTCAAGGATAGCCTTTGCCATGCTTATTTGGATAGTATACATGTTGCTGTTTGAAAACAGAAAGTTTACCGCTGTTGCGAAAATTCCCTAGAAAAGTCAGAGAATGGTATACTGTTGAATATTTTTGCATATTGAGATCTGATAAATTTATTACAGTGGGAATTTTAGTTCATAATTTTTGGAGTTAGGGAAGTATTGATACTCCTGCATTCTTTACAGACTGTACTGTTTTGACAGATTGCTGTTATGTTTGCATTGTTTGCATATGTTTTCTTGCTTAATGATTCTATTTGAAGATAGGAATTAAATACGCAGAGTAATTTAGTATGAAATGTTGAATAATAATTTTACTGATTTGTTACAGTAGAAAATGATAAGGTTTTGCATTGGTTTATACTAACCTATCTCACGAGTTCTTGTTGAGTTTGGTGTGGATGAAGCTTTTTGATAAAAAGAAGAAACCATGGTATGAGAGGAATTAAGGAGACACAAAAGTTCAAGCTTGGGGATTCCCAAGGCACCCCAAGATAATATTTCAAGAAGTCTCAAGCATCTAAGCTTGGGGATTCCCCGGTAGGCATCCCACCTTTCTTCTTCAACAACTATCGGTTAGTATCGGTTGAGCCTAAGTTTTTGCTTCTTCACATGATTTGTGATATCCTTGCAATGTAGTTTTCTTTAGCTTTGCTTGCTGTTTGAATAAAGTATCAAGATCTGAAATTCTTAAACGAGAGGGAGTCTTCACATAGTTACATAGTTATTTAGCTACTCATTGATCTTCACTTATATCTTTCGGAGTAGTTTTCGTAATTGCTCTAGTACTTCACTTATATCTTTTAGAGCATGGTGGTAGTTTTATTTTGGAGAAATAGATGAACTCTCATACTTCACTTATATTATTTTGAGAGTCTTAAATAGCATGGTAATTTTCTTAAATAATCCTAATATGCTAAGCATACAAGATTTGTAAGAATTCTTAGGAGTGTGTTGAATACTATGAGAAGTTTGATGCTTGATAATTGTTTTGAGATATGGAGATGGTGATATTAGAGTCATGCTAGTTGAGTAGTTGTGAATTTGAGAAATACTTGTGTTAAAGTTTGTGATTCCCGTAGCATGCACGTATGGTGAACCGTTATGTGATGAACTCGGAGAATGATTTATTTATTGATTGTCTTCCATATGAGTGGCGGTCGGGGACGAGCGATGGTTTTTTCCTACCAATCTATCCCCCTAGGAGCATGCGCGTAATACTTTGCTTTGATAACTCCTAGATTTTTGCAATAAGTATATGAGTTCTTTATGACTAATTTTGAGTCCATGGATTATACGCACTTTTTCCCATCGTTCCACCATTACTAGCCTCTCTAATACCACGCACCTTTTCGTCGGTATCATAAACCTCCTTATATCTTCCTCAAAACAGCCACCATACCTACCTATTATGGCATTTCCATAGCCATTCCGAGATATATTGCCATGCAACTTCCCACCGTTCCGTTCATCATCATCATGACATACATTACTTTTGTCATATTGCCATTGCATGATCATGTAGTTGACATCGTATTTGGGGCAAAGCCACCATGCATTATTTTTCATACATGTCACTCTTGATTCACTGCACCATCCCGGTACACCGTCAGAGGCATTCATATAGAGTCATATCTTGTTCTAAGTTTCGAGTTGTGATCCTTATGTTGTAATCAATAGAAGTGTGATGATCATCATTATGAGAGCATTGCCCAAAAAAGGAAGAAAGGCCAAAAAAAGAAAGGCCCAAAAAAAAGGAGAAAATAAATAAAAAGGGCAATGCTACTATCTCTTTTTCCACACTTGTGCTTCAAAGTAGCACCTTGTTCTTCATGTAGTGAGTCTCATATATTGTGCTTCAAAGTAGCACCTTGTTCTTCATGTAGAGAGTCTCATAAGTTGTCTTTTTATACTAGTGGGAATTTTTCATTATAGAACTTGGCTTGTATATTCCTATGATGGGCTTCCTCAAATGCCCTAGGTCTTCATGAGCAAGCGAGTTGGATGCACACCCACTAGTTTTCTTTTGTTAAGCATTCATAGCTCTAGTGCATCCGTTGCATGGCAATCCCTACTCCTCATGTTGACATCAATTGATGGGCTTCTCCATAGCCCGTTGATTATCCTCGTCAATGTGAGACTTTCTCCTTTTTTGTCTTCTCCACACAATCTGCATCATCATATTCTGTTCCACCCATAGTGCTATATCCATGGCTCACGCTCATGTATTGCATGAAGGTTGAAAAAGTTTGAGATTATTTAAGTATGAAACAATTGCTTGGCTTGTCATCGGGGGTATAGAAGTTGGGAACATATTTGTGTGACGAAAATGAAGCATAGCCTAACTATATGATTTTGTAGGGGTGAACTTTCTTTTGCCATGTTATTTTGAGATGACATGATTACTTTGATTAGTATGCTTGAAGTGTTACTATTTCTTTTATCAATATAAACTTTTATTTCGAATCATTCGGATCTGAATATTCATATCACAAGTAAGAGGAATTACATTGAAATTATGCCAAGTAGCACTTCGCATCAAAAATTCTTTTTTATCATTTACCTACTCGAGGACGAGCAGGAATTAAGCTTGGGGATGCTTGATACGTCTCCAACATATCTATAATTTTTGATTGCTCCATGCTATATTATCTACTATTTTAGGAAATATTGGGCTTTATTATCCACTTTTATATTATTTTTGGGACTAACATATTAACCGGAGGCCCAGCCCAGATTTGCTGTTTTATGCCTATTTCAGTGTTTCGAGGAAAAGGAATATGATACGGAGTCAAAACGGAACGAAATCAACTCGAGAAGTTATTTTTGGAAGGAAACCCCCCTGGGGCGCGCCCCCTGCCTCGTGGCCCCCCTTCGGTCCACCGACGTACCCCCTACACCCATGTATACCTATGTATCGTAAAACTTCCAGAACAGAAGATAGATCGGGAGTTCCGCTGCCGCAAGCCTCTGAGCCACCAAAAACCTCTCGGGAGCCCGTTCCGGCACCCTGTCGGAGAGGGAACCCATCACTGGTGGCCATCTTCATCATCCCGGCTCTATCCATGATGAGGAGGGAGTAGTTCACCCTCGGGGCTGAGGGTATGTACCAGTAGCTATGTGTTTGATCTCTCTCTCTCTCTCTCTCGTGTTCTCTCTCGTGTTCCTGTATGGCACGATCTTGATGTATGCCGAGCTTTGCTATTGTAGTTGGATCTTATGATATTTCTCCCCCTCTACTCTCTTGTGATGAATAGATTTTCCCCATTGAAGTTATCTTATCGGATTTAGTCTTTTATGAGAACACTTGATGTATGTTTTGGTGATCAACTTGCGGGTTTCGTGACATTGGGAACCTATGCATAGGGGTTGGCACACGTTCTTGACTCTCCGATAGAAACTTTGGGGCACTCTTTGAAATACTTTTATGTTGGTTTGATGAATCTGAGATTGTGTGATGCATATCGTGTAATCATGCCCACGGATACTTGAGGTGACAGTGGAGTATCTAGGTAACATTAGGGTTTATGTTGATTTGTGTCTTAAGGTGCTATTCTAGTACGAACTCTTTTATAGATTGATCCGAAAGAATAACTTTGAGGTGGTTTCGTACCCTACCATAATCTCTACGTTTGTTCTCCGCTATTAGTGGCTTCAGAGTGACTCTTTGTTGCATGTTGAGGGCTTGTCATATGATCTATCTATGTTATTATTGTTGAGAGAACTTGCACTAGTGAAAGTATGAACCCTAGGCCTTGTTTCCTATCATTACAATACCGTTTACGCTTACTTTTATCATTAGTTACCTTGCTGTTTTTATTATTTCAGATTACAAAAACCTATATCTACTATCTATTTTGCACTTGTATCACCATCTCTTCGTCGAACTAGTGCACCTATACAATTTACCATTGTATTGGGTGTGTTGGGGACACAAGAGACTTTTTGTTATTTGGTTGCAGGGTTGTTTGAGAGAGACCATCTTCATCCTATGCCTCCCATGGATTGATAAACCTTAGGTCATCCACTTGAGGGAAATTTGCTACTGTCCTACAAACCTGTGCACTTGCAGGCCCAACAACGTCTACAAGAAGAAGGTTGTGTAGTAGACATCAGACTACACATGGCACATGATCAAAGGCTGTTCTGTCCGAAGGCAAAACTTCAGTCATTGGATAAGAAGAAATCCAATCTGCAGAGGTGAAGAACCAGTCCAACTGTTCCAAAAGTGGGCAATCCTGCATATTGGACCAAGTGTATGCTCTTCCTTTAAGGGGCAGCTCAAGCAGACCCAAGTGGGCAATGATTTCATTAAAGATTAAAATATCATTCAGGTCCCCCTTGGCATATTCCTGTTCTCTAGTGATCTTACAAAATTAAAATCACGCACCAAAAGCCAATTACCATCCATAGGTATTTGTAGATTATAAAGCTAGCTGACAAAAGTATCTCTAGCTTCCCCTTGACAAGGGCCATAAACTGAGACTAAGGACCATTTCTCATTATTCTGCTTTGAGATAAACTGAACAATTATTGCAAAAGGTTTAATCTCAATCACATCACCCCAGAAAATGGAGGAATTCCAAACAACCAAGATTCCCCTAGAAGCTCCCATAGAAGGGGAGAAAGCAAAGCTATCAAATCTTTTGGGGCAAAAAGATCTAATAGACCTAAAATTAAAAGAGCTGCACTTAGTTTCCTGGAAACAGGCCACAGCACATTGACATTCATCCAGTTTTTGTCTGACAGCCCTTTGCCTTGCATCAAAGTTCAAACCTCTAACATTCCAGCACAAAACACCCCAGCTTTTACATGCATTACTCATTAAAACATATATCAGGAGATAATAAAGTCTTGTGGCTCATAATGCCAGCACAAGCAACAGGAGTCCAAGTAGATAAACTTAAAATATTATAGGGACCAAAGAAGGGACATATCCCTAACAAATGAGGACCAAAATAAGCAATGATCCACACCCCACCAACTAATATGTCACTACACATTTGCACCATTTTTTGGGGTAGCAGAGGGATCATCCATAAGCTTGTCCACAAAAATGAGATCTTCAGCAATGCCAAGTTCCTTGCCAATCTACTGTAGCTTGCTGATAGGAGTTGGAGGTGGAAGATCATCAAGTTGCTCATCCTGCAGATTATCAGACACTGTGGCAGAGAAAGGTTTGGGCTTTGGCTTCCTCCTCTTGGACTGCATGGGTAGCTCCTGGATGACTGGCTTGAAGCCATCTCTCTGCAGAAATCCCCTGATGCACCTCCTCATAGAAGTCTCCACAATTGGGGGTTGGAGCCAAAGTCTTCCTTGGCCTTCTGTTTGTCCTCTTTTCATGTTCAGAAGAAACCACAACCTCTGCTGTAGGAGGAACATTCTCAGACTGAACTTCCTCACTGTCAAAAGATTCCAAAGAAGGAAAAAGTGCCCTTGCCACATGCTTATGCTCCTGCACAGGTGCTTCATATGTTAACCTTGGTACCTCAAAAGCCAGATCCTAACTTCTCTTGGACAGCAGGGAAGACTTAACAGGCAGCACCTCAACAGGTTTAGATAGCTGAAAGTTGAAGTCAGACTGCAACAAAATCTCAAATTGTTTCCTCAAAGCCATCTTTGGTGGCAGCTCAGGTCCAAAAAACACTTTGTCAGCAGCAATGTTCTCAACAAGAAGCTCCTCAACAGCAATAGGATCAACAACTAAATGACCAGCAACAGGAGGGTTGTATACCACCATGGCCTAGTCCTCAGGATTGTACATAGGCTCCTCCACCACGGGTTTCTCTTACCCAGCTGCAGGATTAGCATGCTGCTCCACATCAAACACCAGCACAAAATTTGGCTGAATATTTTGCTCCACAGATACAGAAAGATCATCAGACAGGTCCAAAACCATTGACTGCTGTCCACATCTACATTGTCCTGAGCAACCTCCTCATCCTCTCCCCAAACAACATTGCCCCAATTGTTATCCCCCATGTCTGGGTGCTTAGGAGGAGGAGGTGGCACATCATTCCACCCCATAGCAGGGTATGGTGGCAGAATGAAAGGAGGGAGCTCAGGGAAAGGCACCCCAGGCAGTGGATGTGGGTTTCCATTAATAGGCATCCAATCCTCATCATGCAGCATCTCTTCTGCAAAGTTGGCGCCAAGGATGTAGATGGGGGCTATCCATGACACACATGCCCCACCCCAAGAAGTATAGTCATTAAAAACCACATCATGTGGAACCAATGCATCTTCAGGAAAGGAGGCAAAAACTAGAGTTCTAACTAAATATGGATCCTGGCTATTCCAATGATGAAACTTGCCAAAAGTATTTACTGCAGCTCTGATGTTATCCGTATTACGCAGATCTAAAGGGATGCCCAGCAGCATAATCAACCCTTGACGAAAACCCTGTGCTCCTCGGAAACTCTCTCCCTCATCATGTTTCATAAAACGAACGAAACGATCGTTTCCAAGATGCTGCGGAGGTAACTGAAGAAGAGAAAAATGCACCGCCGGATCTCTGACTCTAAACAACCAACAACATTAATCCAGGGTTGCACTGACCGAACCTGGTATCCATGAGCATCCAACCAGTCAGCCACTTCCTCACGAGCAGCTCCAATCTCATTCGCCTCCGGCAGTGGCATCAGTTCAGCCAGCATGAAGTCCTCATGGCGGCACACAATGGGGACATGCGGCGTCACATATGTGCGCGGCCACCGCGCGTCTCCAGCATCAATGATATGGTGGCCAGCAGGAACAAACTGCATTGGATCGAGCGGAAAGTTTGCCATGGCAGGCGGCGGCGATGGTGGCTCAGGTGGCGGAGGTGGTGTCACAAGAGGAGAGCCAGGAGGAGTTGTGGGGCCAAGGTGGATGGAATTGGGCAGAGAGGCCGGTGCAATGAACGCAGAGGAGTCCAAGTTAGGTAGATATCCTGTCAAAGAGATATTCCCGGCTCCTGTAGCTTGAACCTCGGAAACTGGAACGACAACGGTTTTGGGTTTCCAAACCAAACCCAAACGCTTAGCATAACGGGCGCAATCCCGTCGCGAATGACCAACCCGAGAACAACCCAAGCACTTTAAAGTTGACGTGCAGGCAGAAGAAAAATGTCCTTGCTTAAAACAAAATTGACACGTAACAATTTCATCAACCATGTTATTGATCAGTTCCTCAAACGATGCCTCTGCTTGAGATGAACTAGGCACAACTGGCCCAGGCGAATATGGGCCCAAACTAGACCGGTTCGAAGATCCTGGATTCCTGCCCGAACTAGACGATGCTATTTCCGAGGCAGAACCCTCCTCACCAGCATGTTGTTGGATCACCGATGAGCTCACCATGCCAAAAACAATCGGTGGCGAGGCTACGGTCCAATTGAGGTCAACCGGTGATGGTGGAAGGATAACTACATGCTCTCTGTCAGAAATTTCATAACCAGCACTCTCAGTGGCAGCAATGCAATCAGCGGATGCATGATATCTATACCCTTTGCACACATCATAATTTTGAAATGTGGCAAAAGATAAGTTCTTCCGAACAACAGATCTAGACTTGAAAGCAGATTTAGCAGGTGGCTTATGCATTGCAAGAAGACCCAAGGCAGCCCTTCGCTTGGAAGGACTAACTAAAACCCATTCGGCATCACATTCTTTCTTCCAAATTTTGAACTCACGATACCAATTCGGACCCCCATTGCCCCACAGATGAAAATAACACTTGAATTGTTGGCAAGAATAGGATCTAGTATCAACAATGTAAAAGCCAACATCTTTGCATGAGACATTAAAACTAAATACCTTGTCGGCAATGCACGTGACCCAAAGATCAATGGCAGATCCACCCAACGCAGATTCAAGCGCTGCGGCCACAGAATCCTCAGAAAGCCTGAAATCATGTCTGCTGAAGGAAACCACTAGGGTGAAAGCCCCTCTATCATTCATGGGATGAATGGTGAGACCAGAAGCCTTGTAGATCTCATCTGCAAAAACTCTACCCTTGGAGAAATCCAATCCAAGAGTAGATCCAAGAGAGGAATCCATCTCCAAAGATATGAGGAGAAAGATCTTGATGCGCCAAAGAAGATGAGTGGATTGGACCACCAAATTATTGGTGAGAAGTGGAGATCGCCGGAGAGCTAGGGTTTAGGTGTGGGTGGGTGGGTGGGTGGGGGCGCCATGATATTCTTGGGGATGAACAAGTAACAAGTACAATTCATATGGAATGTAAACATAAGCAAGGGATTGCAAAGTCTAAATTCGACAAGTGTCCGCGGGCTTAAGATTTAAAAAATGATAAGGTGCCCATAATCCCTTTCTTGTCCCTCTCCTCAGGAAGCGGACCGGGATAGCATGATTGCAAAAGAGTGCCTAGGCGAGGTACGAGCAATAGAAGATACCAAGAGAACTGCTACGTCTTGAGCTTGCGTTGGTTTTCCTTGAAGAGGAAAGGGTGATGCAGCAAAGTAGCGTAAGTATTTCCCTTAGTTTTTGAGAACCAAGGTATCAATCCAGTAGGAGGCTCCTCCAAAGTCCCACGCACCTAGAGAAACAAATGAGAACCTCACAACCAACGCAATAAAGGGGTCGTCAATCCCTTCACAGCCACTTGCAAAAGTGAGATCTGATAGAGATAACAAGATAAGATAAATATTTTAGGTATTTTTATGATATAGATTGGAATGTAAAAGATGCAAATAAAAGTAGATGGAAAACTTATATGATAAAAGATAGACCCGGGGCTATAGTTTTCACTAGTGGCTTATCTCAAGATAGCATAAGTATTATGGTGGATGAACAAATTACTGTCGGGCAATTGATAGAAAAGAGAATAGTTATGAGATTATCTAGGAATGATCATGTATATAGGCATCACGTCCATGACAAGTAGATTGAAACGAATCTGCATCTACTACTATTACTCCACACATCGACCGACTCCTGCCTGCATCTAGAGTATTAAGTTCATGAAGAACAGAGTAACGCATTAAGAAAGATGACATGATGTAGAGGGATAAACTCAAGCAATATGATATAAACCCCATCTTTTTATCCTCGATGGCAACAATACAATACGTGCCTTGCTGCCCCTGCTGTCACTGGGAAATGACACCACAAGATTGAACCCAAAGCTAAGCACTTCTCCCATTGCAAGAAAGATCAATCTAGTAGGCCAAACCAAACTGATAATTTGAAGAGACTTGCAAAGATAACTTAATCATACATAAACGAATTCAGAGGGGATTCAAATATTTCTCATAGATAAACTTGATCATCAACCCACAATTCATCGGATCTCGACAAACACACCGCAAAAAGAGTTACATCGAATAGATCTCCAAGAAGATCGAGGAGAACTTTGTATTGAGATCCAAAGAGAGAGAAGAAGCCATCTAGCTAATGACTATGGACCCGAAGGTCTGTGGTAAACTACTCACAACTCATTGGAAGGGCCTTGGAGAAGATGTAGAGGCCCTCCATGGTCGATTCCCCCTCCGGCGGAGCGCCGGCGAAGGCTCCAAGATGGGATCTCACGGATACAGAAGGTTGCGGCGGTGGAATTAGGTTTTCGTGGTGCTCCTTGATGGTTTCAGGGTACGGGAGTATATATAGGAGGAAGAAGTAGGTCCGTGGATGCTCGAGGGGCCCACGAGGGTGGGGGGCATGCCCACCCCCAGGGGGCGCGCCGGGCACCCTCGTGGCCGCCTCGGTTGTTGCTTGATGTCCACTCCAAGTCTCCAGGTTTGCATTTGTTCCAAAAAGATTGCTCTCAAAGATTTCATCACATTTGGACTCCGTTTGGTATTCCTTTTCTTCGAAACACTGAAATAGGCAAAAAAACAGCAATTCCGGCTGGGCCTCCAGTTAGTAGGTTAGTCCAAAAAATGATATAGAAGTGTAAAGTAAAGTCCATAAACATCCAAAAAGGGTAATATAATAGCATGGAAGAATCAAAAATTATAGATATGTTGGAGACGTATCAAGCACCCCCAAGCTTAATTCCTGCTCGTCCTCGAGTAGGTAAATGATAAAAACAGAACTTTTGATGTGGAAAGCTACCTAGCATAATTCTCAATGTAATTTTCTTTATTGTGGCATGAATGTTCAGATCCAAATGATTTAAAATAAAAGTTCATATTGACATAAAAAATAGTAATACTTCAAGCATACTAATAAAGCAATCATGTCTTCTCAAAATAACATGGCTAAAGAAAGTTATCCCTACAAAATCATATAGTTTGGCTATGCTATATCTTCATCACACAAAGTATTTAATCATGCACAACCCCGATGACAAGCCAAGCAATTGTTTCATACTTTAGTATTCTCAAACTTTTTCAACTATCACACAATACATGAGCGTGAGCCATGGACATGCCACTATATGTGGAATAGAATGGTGGTTGTGGAGAGGACAAAAAGGGAGAAGATAGTGTCACACAAACTAGGCGTATCAACGGGTGTAGCAACCAGACCTCAAACAATCTAATCACTGTGCATCAGTGTCATCCCTGGATCGGTAATGCTGACACGCACAGTACTCTAGGATTTATAACAGAGTAGCAATCACACACTTTATTACATCGAATGTCTCAAAAGAGAACTTATTACGATAATATGGCTCAAGGACATGTAAAATCGATAACAGCGGAAGGCTTGGAAGATAAAGTGAGTCCATCAACTCCAACGGCATCACTGAGTGAAAGACAACGACCTATGGCACCTTACTTGTCGTCTGAAAAGTCTGCAACATGAACGTTGCAACCCGAAACGGGTCAGCACATGGAATATGCTGGCAATGTAACACAAGAGAGTAATGAACAGAATAATTGCTATCACTACATGCATATATGGCTGGTGGAAAGCTCTATGGTTAACAGTTTTGCATAAAGCCAATTTTTCCCTCCAACAAAGGAATAAATTTTATTTAACTATCATGGTGGTTGTTAAACATTGATAAGGTTCCTCCAACTCAATCCCAATTAATCATCATCATTAAACCCACTCAAATTATATTAAGAGTGATGAGATCAACATGATAATCCAAGAACTAGATACTCAAGATGTCCATAATCGGGGACACGGCTAACCATGATTAGTTTATACACTCTGCAGAGGTTTGCACACTTTTCCCCACAAGACCCGAATACATCCATGGTCGGAGAATTGAGACACAGTCTTTCTGAAACAATAACTCTTTACTCTGGGTGGACAGTTACACCTACTTTCCCCTACATCTGCTAGCCCACCACTGAAAGAGGTCTTGCAACGTACTCAACTATGCTAGAGCCCATAATAGCTTGTGGCTGCACACGGAAGTTTCTAGCATGAATAATCTTATGATCCCATTAATCCTGGGTGGCGGACCATAGGATGTTTACATGGGTACTCCGGGATATCCTAAGACAACATTGGATTCTCCAGGTGCCCTAACAACCACTGGGTACTCCAGGGTGCCTTCAAGCAATCCACCCAGATGTGTATTAAGGTAGCCACCATAAGTTAACCATTAAGTAACAACACTCACATCTGTCATGAATCACTCAAACCAAACCACGTCTACGAGCATAGCATAGCAATATAAGCAACGTAGAAGTAACTCCCAAAGGTTTGATAATAAACAGGACAATATGTACTACCATATCTACTTCCCAAAACCCACATGTTAATTAGATCCTAACCATGTAATTGTTTGAGGGTTGATCTAATGCAATAAAACTGGGTAGTAAAGAGGTCTGATCAAAGTGTTACTTGCCTTGCTGATGATCCGTGAAACCTAGAGACTCGTAGTAGCACGCTTCGCACTCCGGGTACTCTATCGCAAACAAACAAGCATACAATAAGCACTCAACTAAAAGCATGGGTAAAACTCAAATAATAGATCTAACCAGAAAGTTCAACTTAAGAACTCCGGTTTGCAAAGAGAATCAAATCAAACGAAGCAACGAAACTCAAACTACGAAAGAAACAAGCTCCATTTACTAATCTGGACTTAAGTCAAATTTTACAATAGCAAAACTTTGTTCAAGTTGACTAAACATGAAGAGGGTTTCGAGATGAAACTCTAGGCACTTGAATCGCCTGATTCCGATAAACGAGCGAAAAGATAAACTAAAACGAAAATCAGGGCAGAAATCGCGATCGAAAATAATCGCGGAAAATCCCTGGAAAAAGAAAACTGACGAACAGGCTAACGAACGAACGTTCGCTGTCTATGGCTAACGGGTGAAAACCATTCGTTAAAACGAACGTACGAACGGGCGTGCGCTAAATAACTAAACCGGAAAAAAACGCAGGTTCTAAAAAACCCGCATGATTTTCTACCAAAAACCGGCGATGTCGGCGGCTCCGGCGGGGTTCCGGCGGTGGCGGCAGGGTCAGCGGTGAGGCGGCAGGGCAGCGGCGAAGGGCAGCGGGGTCGGCGGCGGCGGATCCGGTGGCGGCGCGGAAATCAAGGTGGGGCGGGCACTAGGGTTTCCGGTGGGCTGGCGGCTTGCTCGGGCTGTCGGCCTTTAAAGGCCACCCGGGTGAAGTGTCCGGGTCGGACACGGCCCGGTAAGGCGGTGGACTTTTTTTAAAAATAATTCCGCGCAGAAAAACAAATAAAAAAAATACTAAACGGACTCCAAAAATCCTGAAATAAATTTTCCCCGTCCTCTAAAAATATAGCGGACAAAGTGAACATTTATTTGGGCCTCTAATACAATTTTGAAAAATGCATATTTTCCCCTAATTAAAAAAAATAGCGATAAAACTCCGAATAAAATACTTATTTGATTTTAACATTAAATCTCCAATATTTCTTTATTTTTGGGAAGTCATTTTATCCCCTCTCTTTTATTTTTATAAAAGAAATATTCGAAGAGAAAAAAATTGAAATCAAAAGATCCTCTTTTCAAAATTTGAGAAAACTCAAATATGAAAATAACGAAATCCCCAACTCTCTCCGTGGGTCCTTGAGTTGCGTAGAATTTCTAGGATCAAGCCAACATGCAATAAAATATGATATGGAATGATGATGTAATGTATAACATTCCATATTGAAAATTTTGGATGTTACAAACCTACCCCCCTTAAGATGAATCTCGCCCTCGAGATTCGGGTTGGCTAGAAAATAGGTGAGGGTGGTCCTTCCGTAGGTGTTCCTCTCGTTCCCAGGTTGCTTCATCCTCGGTATGGTGGCTCCACTGAACTTTGCAGAACTTGATAACCTTGCTGCATGTGACTCGACTGGCAAACTCGAGAATCTTGACTGGTTTCTCCTTGTGGGTGAAATCGCTATCCAACGGAATCGCTTCCAGTGGTACTGTATCTCTCGGAGGAATATCAGCCATCTCTGTGTGGCACTTCTTCAACTAGGAAACGTCGAACACATCGTGAACTCCTGACAATCCTTCGGGCAACTCCAACTTGTAAGCAACTTCTCCCATACGTTCCAAAACTTTGTATGGTCGCACAAAACGTGGTGCTAACTTTCCCTTAACTCCAAAACGCTTAACTCCTCGATGTGGGGACACACGAAGATAAACTCTTTCTCCGACTTCGTAAACTGTCTCCCTGCGTTTAGAATCCGCGTAGCTCTTCTGCCTGGACTGGGCTACCTTGAGTCTATCGTGAATTATCTTAACCTTCTCTTCAAACTCTTTAATCAAATATGGTCCAAACAACTGACGGTCTCCAACTTCATCCCACAACAATGGTGTCCTGCACCTCCTTCCATACAGAGCTTCGAAAGGGGCCATCTTCAAACTGGCTTGATAACTGTTGTTATATGAGAACTCTGCATATGGAAAATGGTCATCCCAACTAGATCCATAATCTAGCGCACAAGCTCTCAACATGTCCTCCAGAATCTGATTGACTCTCTCGGTCTGTCCATCTGTCTGTGGATGAAAGGTTGTACTGAACTCTAGCCTGGTACCCAAAGTTTCATGCAATTGATTCCAGAACTTTGAGGTAAACTGGGTTCCTCTATATGATACAATGGTCCTTCCATGCAGACATATGATCCTGGTCATGTATATCTTTGCCAACTTAGCACTGGTGTAAGTGGTCTTCACTGGGATGAAATGAGCTACCTTCGTCAAATGATCAACTACAACCCATATCGAGTCATAGCCTTAACGAGTCCTAGGCAATCCCGTGATAAAAGCCATGCCTAGCTTATCCCACTTCCATTCGGGTATCGACAATGGTTGTAGCAATCCTGCTGGCTTCTGATGCTCTGCCTTCACTCTCTGACATACATCACAAACTGCTACATACTTCGCAATATCCTTCTTCATTCCGGTCCACCAGAAACTATCCTTCAAATCCAGATACATCTTTGTATTTCCTGGGTGAATCGAATACGGCAAATCATGGGCCTCCTGCAGAATCAACTTCCTGATCTCCAGACCATTAGGCACATATACGCGGTCCTCAAACCATAAGGTGTCGTGCTCATCCTCACAAAATCCTTTAGCCTTTACTTTGCTCATCCTTTCCTTTATCTCGGAAATCTCCTTGTCAGTCTTATGAGCTTCTCTGATCTTATCCATCAAAGTAGACTTAATCTCCAATGCTTCTACATAGCCTCTCAGAACTATCTCCAAACATAGCTCGCGAAGATCCTCTGCTAACCCCTGGGGTAAATCTCCGGTCATGAGCGTATTGACATGGCTCTTGCGACTCAACGCATCAGCTACTACGTTAGCCTTTCCGGGATGATAATGCAACCTCATATCATAATCCTTAATGAGTTCCAACCATCTCCTTTGCCTGAGGTTCAACTCCTTCTACGTGAAGATATACTTCAAACTCTTATGATCCGTGTACACCTCACAGTGGTTTCCGATGAGAAAGTGTCTCCAAGTCTTCAACGCATGCACTACGGCTGCTAACTCCAAATTGTGTGTAGCATAATTCAACTCATGGGGTTTAAGCTGCCATGAGGCATATGAAACAACTCTTCCCTCCTACATAAGCACTGCTCTAAGTCCTCGACAAGAAGCGTCGCAATACACTTGATAATCATTGCGCTGATCTGGCGGAATAAACACTGGAGCTGTAACCAAGCATTTCTTCCACTCCTGAAAACTGGCCTCACATTCCTCAGTCCATTTGAAATTGGTGTCCTTCTTCAACAACTCTGTCATAGGCTTTGCAATCTTCAAGAAATTCTCAATGAATCTCCGGTAGTATCCTGCGAGTCCAAGAAAACTCCGGATCTCTCCAACTGACGTGGGTGCTTCCCAATTTGTCACGGTGACAACCTTGCTGGGGTCTACTGCTATTCCTTCTCCGGATATAACATGTCCGAGGAATCCAACTTCCTTCAACCAAAACTCACACTTGCTGAACTTGGCATATAACTGATGTTCTATGAGCTTCCCAAGTACCAAATGCAAATGCTCCTTATGCTCCTCTTGATTCTTCGAGTAGACTAGAATATCATCAATGAACACCACGACGAACTTATCCGAAAACTCCATAAACACCTTGTTCATCATGTTCATGAAATAGGTAGGTGTGTTAGTCAGTCCAAATGACATAACGGTATACTCATATAGCCCATACCTCGTGGTAAAAGCTGTCTTGGGTATATCCGGCTCTCGAATCTTCAGCTGGTGATATCCTGAACGTAGATCGATCTTGGAAAATACTTTAGCTCCTTGCAACTGGTCAAACAGATCATTGATCATCGGTAGTGGGTACTTATTCTTGATTGTCACTTCATTCAAACCACGATAATCAACAACCATCCTCAAGATCCATCCTTCTTCTCCACAAGAAGCACTGGTGATCCCCAAGGTGACGAACTTGGGCGAATATAGCCTTTATCCAGTAACTCCTTAATCTGCTTCTTAATTTCCTCCAAATCCTTTGTGGGCATCCTGTACGGTCTCTTAGATATTGGCCCTGTGCCTGGCAAAAGCTCAATCAAAAACTCAATGTCTCTATCCGGTGGCATGCCTGGCAACTCTTCGGGAAATACATCAGGGAAATCCTTCACCACTGGTACTTCCTCCTGTACAACTCCTGATAAGGAATTCACTTGAGTCCTCTTCGGCACATGCCGGGATACATACTTAATCCTTCTTCCTTCTGGGGTGGTAAGCAAAATCTACTTACTGGCGCAATCGATGTTTCCTCCATACATCGATAGCTAATCCATACCCAAAATCACATTCCAACCTTGCGACTCTAGAATTAGCAGGTTTGAGGGGAAAACATGCCTACCTATGGTCAATGGCATCTGAAAACATCCTTGGCTTGCCATATGCTCCGCTCCTGGTGAGCTTACTAACATAGGTGTTCTAAGAACCTTGGTGGGCAACTTATACTTATCCGCAAATCCCCTTGATATGTATGAATGCGATGCACCAGTATAAAAAAGAACGATTGTAGTAAATGACTTAACCAAAAAACTTACCTATTACTGCATCGGGTTGCGCTTCAACCTCCTCCACGTTAACGTGGTTCACTTGTCCCCTATTGAAAGGGTTGGGCTTCTTCCCAGAGCTTCCATTTCCATTTCCATTCTTTGCTTCAGAACACTCTGTGGCATAATGTCCATTCTTCCCGCACTTGAAACAAGTAATGTGACTTAGATCCTTCTTGGCGGGCGTTGCTGGGTTGGAACAGTTTTGGCCGTTGCTTCCTCCATTACCATTCCCATTCTTGGGGCCACTATGGTTGTGCGAACTTCCTCCATTGTGATTGTGACCTCCATGGTTATGTTGAAGGTGTCCTCCTGAGTTCGGGTAAAACGGGGCCTCTACTGAGCACCAGAATTGTACTTCCCTTGTCCATACTTCCTCTTGCAGTTGTCAATCTGCTGCTGCTCCCCTTTAATCATGAGAGCTCTATCTACCAACTCTTGGTAGTTGTTGAAGGTTGCCACCATCAACTTCATGCTCAGCTCATCATTCAGTCCTTCCAGAAACTTCTCCTGCTTAGCTGCATCCATAGCAACGTCATCTGGGGCATAACGTGCTAGCTTACTAAAATCATCCACATACTGTCCCACTGTGCGTCCTCCTTGGCGCAAGTTGTGAAACTCACGCTTCTTCATGGCCATAGCTCCTGCTGAAACAAGGGCAGTATGAAAAGCCTGCTGAAACTGATCCCATGTGACAATGTCGATGGGGTAAGTGGCTGTGAAATTCTCCCACCATGATGCTGCGGGTCCATCAAGCTGATGTGCGGCAAAACGCACTCTCTCCGCATCTGTGCATCCTGCAGTGGTCAACTCCCTTCCAACCTTGTGGAGCCAATCATCTGCAACTATCGGCTCGGTGCTACTGGAGAACACCGGTGGATTCAGCCTTAAGAAACGGGCTAAGTGATCAACAGGTGGTGGTGGTGGTGGGTTGTTGTTGTTGTTGTTGTTGTTGTTATTGTTTCCCTGATTCTGATTCTGGACTAGTATCTGCATCGATGCATTCTGCTGCTGGATCAACTGAGTGAGCTCCGGTGGGAAAGCAAATCCATTGTCGCGTCTCGGAGGTATCTGATGGGTTTAGAAAAGGGAAAACTTTGTTTTTGCCACTCTAGTTTTTGCCAACTTTGCTTATGCCACTCTAGAATTTGACATCTCACTTTTCCACTCTTAGCTTTTGACAATACATCACAAATGCCATTTCGTGGCAAAAACGATAATTTTTCATTTCACTTTTGCCACAATTAGCTTTTGACATGTATCACAATGGCCACTCTAAATTTTTTGCTTTTGCCACGGAATGGAAAAAGTGATATATTGTCAAAAGCTAAGAGTGGCAAAAGTGAAATGTCAAATTCTAGAGTGGCATAAGCAAAGTTGGCAAAAACTAGAGTGGCAAAAACTAAGTTTTCCCTTTAGAAAAGATGAGAAAATAGAATAGAATGAGATCTAGAGGGAAAACACTACCCATATGCACATGAGACAAACACAAATATATCACTTTAATCAATTCAAACAAGGGCATACATCGGTCTAACTATCGTTACAAAAGTGCTCGGACTATACTATATACATGGGGGAATAGTACTACTGATATGGTGGTCGACTAGAAAAATTGATCAGTGGAAGACTCCATGATATCTGCTGCAGCTTCATCAACAAAGTCATCATCGCTATCGTCGGGGTCCGAGTCGGTGTCGTCGATGATGATGTAGTTCTCCAGGAAAGTGGAATCATCGTCTTCTCCTCCTAGCGCGGGGTCTCCCATGAATATCCCTAGCTTCTTCATCAAATCGTCATTCTTCTCCATGATTATTGTCATTTCCTCCTCATATCCATCGCGTGTAGAGTTGAGTTCTTCCTCCAGCTCCGTGATCCTGGTCATTGCCTTCTTCAGATCTATCATGCATGCGCACATCTGGTTCTCCTGGCGATGAATGTGTTGGTTTAACTCCTGGATGAAAGCTGCAATAGATCTATCCTTCCTGGTGCTGATCATCTCCCATTGCTCATCTCGTCACCCACAAATCTCGTAGATAGTATCCTTGAGATCCTTGTGGTAAACTTCTCCAATGCGTCATGTAGTGATGTGGGCTGCCATGCTCTTTCCTAGACTCCAGGTTGGTGCATCAAAGGAAAACTCTATGGGCTCAGTGAGTGGCATGAACATCCTTCCTGGAACGTGAAATCGAATCATCCAATGCTCCTCTTCTGGTAAAGTGGAAATGTAGGTCCTGGTGAAGCTTGGTATTCCAATGTTCAGGTACCTAGTGACTTCCTTCAAGTGGCGTCCAAAAGGTGTATCTTCATCCGGTTGTGTGAACTTGTTCCTTGCATCTGCCATCCTAAAGAGTAGAAAAGGGAGAGGAGTCATAAATGAGAAGAGAGTAGTGATCTAGGGCTTTAGCTTAGTGGTCGTGTCCTACATTCAGCGTGTGCTCTGATACCATCTTGTAGCAACCAAACCTCAAACAGTCTGATCTTTGTGCATCAGTGTTATCCCTGGATTGGTAATGCTAACACGCACAGTACTCGAGGATTTATAACAGAGTAGCAATGACACACTTTATTACTTCGAATGTCTCAGAAGAGAACTTATTACAATAATATGGCTTAAGGCCATCTAAAATCGATAACAGCGAAAGGCTTGGAAGATAAAGTGAGTCCATCAACTCCCACGACATAACTGAGTGAAAGACAACGACCTATGGCACCTTACTCGTCGTCTGAAAAGTCTGCAACATGAACGTTGCAACCCAAAACGGGCCAGCACATGGAATATGCTGGCAATGTAACACAAGAGAGTAATGAATAGAATAATTGCTATCACTACATGCATATATGGCTTGTGGAAAGCTCTATGGCTAATAGTTTTGCATAAAGCCAATTTTTCCCTACAACAAAGGAATAAATTTTATTTAACTATCATGGTGGTTGTTAAACATTGAGAAGGTTCCTCCAACTCAATTCCAATTAATCATCACCATTAAACCCAATCAAATTATATTAAGAGTGATGAGATCAACATGATAATCCAAGAACTAGATACTCAAGATGTCCATAACCGGGGACACGGCTAACCATGATTAGTTTATACACTCTGCAGAGGTTTGCACACTTTTCCCCACAAGACTCGAATACATCCATGGTCGGAGAATCGAGACACAGTCTTTCCGAAACAATAATTCTTTACTCTGGGTGGACAATTACACCTACTTTCCCCTACATCTGCTAGCCCACCACTGAAAGAGGTCTTGCAACATACTCAACTATGCTAGAGCCCATAATAGCTTGTGGCTGCACAAGGAAGTTTCTAGCATGAATAATCTTATGATCCCTTTGAGCCTGGGTGGCGGACCGTAGGATGATCACATGGGTACTCCGGGATATCCTAGGACAACACTGGATTCTCCAGGTGCCCTGAAAACCACTGGGTACTCCAGGGTGCCTTCAAGCAATCCACCCAGATGTGTATTAAAGTAGCCACCTTAAGTTAACCATTAAGTAACAACACTCACATCTGTCATGAATCACTCGAACCAAACCACATCTACGAGCATAACATAGCAATATAAGCAATGTAGAAGTAACTCCCAAAGGTTTGATAATAAACAGGACAATAGATACTACCTCATTTACTTCCCAAAACCCACATGTTAATCAGATCCTAACCATGCAATTGTTTGAGGGTTGATCTAATGCAATAAAATTGGGTAGTAAAGAGGTATGATCAAAGTGTTACTTGCCTTGCTGATGATCCATGAAACCTAGAGACTCGTAGTAGCACGCTTCGCACTCCGGGTACTCTATCGCAAACAAACACGCATACAATAAGCACTCAACTAAAAGCACGGGTGAAACTAAAATAAGAGATCTAACTAGAAAGTTCAACTTAAGAACTCCGGTTTGCAAAAAGAATCAAATCAAACGAAGCAATGAAACTCAAACTGCGAAAGAAACAAGCTCCGTTTACTAATCTGGACTTAAGCCAAATTTTACAGTAGCAAAACTTTGTTCAAGTTGGTTAAACAGGAAGAGAGTTTTGGGACGAAACACTAGGCGCTTGAATCGCCTGATTCCGATAAACGAGCAAAAAAAAACTAAAACGAAAATCAGGGCAGAAATCACGATCGAAAATAATCGTAGAAAATCCCTGGAAAAAGAAAAACTGACGAATAAGCTACCTCGGGACGGACGGCGGTGGCCCCATGGGGTTCCGTCGGTGGCGGGGGGGGGGGGGGGGGTCGGTGGTAAGGCGGTGGGCGGTGGCGACGGCAACCGGCGGCGGGACGGCGGCGAAGGGCGATGGGGTCGGCGGCAACGGGCGGCGAATTCGGCTGCGGTGGCGGCACGGAAATCAAAGTGGGACGGGTGCTAGGGTTTCGGGAAGGCTGGTGGCTCGCTCGGGCCGTCGGCCTTTAAAGGCCGCCCAGGTGCAGTGTCCTGGTCGGACACGGCCCGGTAAGGTGGTGGACTTTTTTTTAAATAATTCCATGCAGAAAAACAAATAAATTAAAATACTAAACAGACTCCAAAAATCCAGAAATAAATTTTCCCCGTCCTCTAAAAATATAGAGAACAAAGTGAACATTTATTGGGGCCTCTAATGCAATTTTGAAAAACGCATATTTTCCCTAATTCAAATAAAATACCGATAAAACTCCAAATAAAATACTTATTTGATTTTAATATTAAATCTCCAATATTTCTTTATTTTTGGGAAGTTATTTTATCCCCTCTCTTTTATTTTTATAAAAGAAATATTCGAAGAGAAAATAATTAAAATCAAAAGATCTTCTTTTCAAAATTTGAGAAAACTCAAATATGAAAATAATGAAATCCCCAACTCTCTCCGTGGGTCCTTGAGTTGCGTAGAATTTCTAGGATCAAGCCAACATGCAATAAAATATGATATGCAATGATGATCTAATGTATAACATTCCAAATTGAAAATTTGGGATGTTACAATGGGCTATGTAGATGCCCATTAATAGATATCAATGTGAGTGAGTAGGGATTGCCATGCAATGGATGCACTAGAGCTATAAATGTATGAAAGCTCAACAAAAGAAACTAAGTGGGTGTGCATCCACCTTGCTTGCTCACGAAGACCTAGGGCATTTTGAGGAAGCCCATCATTGGAATATACAAGCCAAGTTCTATAATGAAAAATTCCTGCTAGTATATGAAAGTGACAACATAAGAGACTCTCTATCATGAAGATCATGGTGCTACTTTGAAACACGAGTGTGGTAAAAAGGATAGTAGCATTGTCACTTCTATCTTTTTCTCTTATTTTTTATTTGGCCTTTCTCTTTTTTTTTGTAAAGTCCGAAGTCTCATCCCGACTTGTGGGGGAATCATAGTCTCCATCATCCTTTCCTCACTTCAGACAATGCTCTAATAATGAAGATCATCACACTTTTATTTTCTTACAACTCAAGATTACAACTCGATGCTTAGAACAAGATATGACTCTATATGAATGCCTCCGGCGATGTACCGGGATATGCAATGAATCAAGAGTGACATGTATGGAATAATTATGAAGGTGGCTCTGACACAAATATGATGTCAACTACATGATCATGCAAAGGCAATATGACAATGATGATGCATGTCATAATAAACGGAATGGTGGAAAGTTGCATGGCAATATATTTCGGAATGGCTATGGAAAAGTCATAATAGGTAGGTATGGTGGCTGTTTTGAGGAAGGTATATGGTGGGTGTATGGTACCGGCGAAAGTTGCGCGGCACAAGAGAGCTAGCAATGGTGGAAGGATGAGAGTGCGTATAATCCATGGACTCAACATTAGTCATGAAGAACTCATATACTTATTGCAAAAATCTACAAGCCATTGAAAACAAAGTACTACACGCATGCTCTTAGGGGAATAGATTGGTAGGAAAAGACCATCGCTCATCCCCGACCGCCACTCATAAGGAAGACATTTAATAAATAAGTTGTGCCCAAATTCATCACAAAGCGGTTCACCATACGTGCATGCTACGGGAATCACAAACTTCAACACAAGTATTCTTTAAATTCATAATTACCCAACTAGCATGAGTCTAATATCACTATCCTCATATCTCAAAACAATTATCAAGCATCAAATTGATCATGGCATCCAATTCACTTTCTATGATAGTTTTTATTATACCCAACTTGGATGCCCATCATTCTAGGACCAATTTTATAACCATAGAAAATACCATGTTGTTCTATAGGACTCTCAAAATAATATAAGTGAAGCATTATAGATACAAAATTTCTTCAAAATTAAGCCACGACCGTGCTCTAAGATATAAGTGAAGCACTAGAGCAAAATTATCTAGCTCAAAAGATATAAGTGAAGCACATAGAGTATTCTAATAAATTCCAATCAAGTGGGTTTCTCCCAAAAGGTGTGTATAGCAAGGATGATTGTGGTAATCTAAAAAGCAAAGACTAATATCATACAAGATGCTCCAAGCAAAACACATATCATGTGGCGAATAAAAATATAGCTCCAAGTAAAGTTACCGATAGACGAAGACGAAAGAGGGGATGCCTTCCGGGGCATCCCAAAGCTTAGGATTTTGGTTATCCTTGAATATCTTGGGGTGGCATGGGAATCCCCAAGCTTAGGATCTTGCCACTCCTTATTCGATAGTCCATCAAATCTTTACCCAAAACTTGAAAACTTCACAACACAAAACTCAACAGGAAATCTCATAAGCTCCGTTAGTGCAAGAAAGAAAAACCACCACATAAGGTACTGTAATGAACTCATTATTTATTTATATTGGTATTAAAACTACTGTACTCCAACTTCTCTATGGTTCATACCCCCCGATAATAGCCATAGATGCATCAAAATAAGCAAACAACACACGAAAAACAGAATCTGTCAAAAACAGAACAGTCTGTAGCAGTCTGTAACTTTCGAATACTTCTCGAACTTTAAAAATCCTACAAAAATAGGAAGTCCTGGTAAACTCGTCTATTTATCTACAGCAAAAAGAATCAATGCAAAACTACGTTTATGCAAATTACTAAAATTATTTTTGTGCGCACAAAAGTTTCTGCTTTTCAGCAGAATCGAATTAACTATCACCGTAGGTTATCCTATAGGTTCTACTTGGCACAAACACTAATTAAAACATTAAAACACATCTAAACAGGAGCTAGATGAAAATTTTATTACTAAACAGAAGCAAAAAGCAAAAAGCAAAAATAAAATTGGGTTTCCTCCCAACAAGCGCTATCGTTTAACGCCCCTAGCTAGGCATAAAAGCGAGGATAGATTTAAGTAGTGCCATCTTTGGCACTCAATTCATAAGTAGCTCGCATGATAGATTCATAAGGTAATTTAACTTTCTTTCTTGGAAAGTGTTCCATGCCTTTCCTTAATGGAAATTGGAATCTAATATTCCCTTCCTTCATATCAATAATTGCACTAATCGTTCTAAGGAAAGGTCTACCAAGAATAACATGACATGAAAGATTGCAATCTATATCAAGAACGATAAAATCTACGGGCACATAATTCCTATTTGCAACAATAAGAATATCATTGATCCTCCCCATAGGTTTATTAATGGTGGAACCCGCAAGGTGCAAATTTAAAGAGCAATCATGGAAATCATGGAAACCTAGAATATCACATAAAGTTTTCGGAATCATGGAAACACTAGCACCCAAATCACACAAAGCATAGCACTCATGATCTTTAATTTTAATCTTTATAGTAGGTTCCCACTCATCATAAAGTTTTCTAGGTATAGAAATTTCCAAATTAAGTTTTTCTTCATCAGATTGCATCAAGGCATCAACAATATGTTTGGTAAAAGCTTTATTTTGACTATAAGCATGAGGAGAATTCAACACGGATTGCAACAAGGAAATACAATCTATTAAAGAACAATTATCATAATTGAATTACTTGAAATCCATCATAGTGGGTTCAATGCTATGTAATGTTTTGACCTCTCCAATCCCACTTTTACCAAATTTAGCATCAAGATCTAAAAACTCCGAATCATTGGGACGCCTTTTAACTAAAGTTGACTCATCTCCAGTCCCATCATTATCAAGATTCATATTACAAAACAAAGATTTAATAGGGGACACATCAATAACTTTTAGATCTTCATTATTATTTTCCCCTAACCCTTCTGGTTTGGCGGCCATCTTATTCACCAAGGTGGCTTGCTTATGAGAAATTTGGGCTATTGATTTTTCAAGACGGGCAATTTGAGAACTCAAACCATAAAATTACTTAGACATATCATCAAGCTCTTTGTTCATGTACTCCATCAAGCTTTTTTGTTCTTTAAGCTCTTTTCTAAAGAAACTATTATGCTCAAATTGCAAAGTCATAAAGCTTCTAATGTTTAATTCAATCTCTTCCAACCTTCTAAGATGAAGGTCGGTGTTCTTAGGCAAAGCCATAAGGGCAAACAAGCACACGAGAAGACAAGCGAAAGAGAGAAGAGATTGGGAAAGACAGGGCGAATAAAACAACAAGGGTGAAGTGGGGGGAGAGGGAAACGAGAGGCAAATGGCAAATAATGTAATGCAAGGGAGATGATTTTGTGATGGGTACTTGGTATGTCTTGACTTGAGCGAAGACCTCCCTGGCAACGGCGCCAGAAATCCTTCTTGCTACGTCTTCAGCTTGCGTTGGTTTTCTTTGAAGAGGAAAGGGTGATGCAGCAAAGTAGCGTAAGTATTTCCCTCAATTTTTGAGAACCAAGGTATCAATCCAGTAGGAGGCTCCTCAAAAGTCCCACACACCTACACAAACAAACGAGAACCTCGCAACCAACGCAATAAAGGGGTTGTCAATCCCTTCACGGCCACTTGCGAAAGTGAGATCTAATAGAGATAATAAGACAAGATAAATATTTTTGGTATTTTTATGATATAGATGGAAAGTAAAAGATGCAAATAAAAGTAGATAGAAAACTTACATGATAAAAGATAGACCCGGCGGCCATAGGTTTCACTAGTGGCTTCTCTCAAGATAGCATAAGTATTACGGTGGGTGAACAAATTACTGTCGAGCAATTGATAGAAAAGCGAATAGTTATGAGATTATCTAGGCATGATCATGTATATAGGCATCACATCCATGACAAGTAGATTGAAACGATTCTGCATCTACTACTATTACTCCACACATCGACCTACTCCTACCTGCATCTAGAGTATTAAGTTCATGAAGAACAGAGTAACGCGTTAAGAAAGATGACATGATGTAGAGGGATAAACTCATGCAATACTATATAAACCCCATCTTTTTATCCTCGATGGCAACAATACAATAAGTGCCTTGCTGCCCCTGCTGTCACTGGGAAAGGACACCGCAAGATTGAACCCCAAAGCTAAGCACTTCTCCCATTGCAAGAAAGATCAATCTAGTAGGCCAAACCAAACTGATAATTCGAAGAGACTTGCAAAGATAACTTAATGACACATAAAAGAATTCAGAGGAGATTCAAATATTTCTCATAGATAAACTTGATCATAAACCCACAATTCATCGGATCTCAACAAACACACCGCAAAAAGAGTTACATCGAATAGATCTCCAAGAAGATCGAGGAGAACTTTGTATTGAGATTCAAAGAGAGAGAAGAAGCCAGCTAGCTAATAACTATGGACCCGAAGGTCTGTGGTAAACTACTCACAACTCATCGGAAGGGCCTTGGAGATGATGTAGAGGCCCTCCGTGGTCGATTCCCCTCCGGCGGAGCACCGACGAAGGCTCCAAGATGGGGTCTCGCGGATACAGAAGGTTGCGACAGTGGAATTAGGTTTTCGTGGTGCTCCTCGATGGTTTCAGGGTACGGGAGTATATATAGGAGGAAGAAGTAGGCTGGTGGACGCTCAAGGGGCCTACGAGGGTGGGGGGCACGCCCATCCCCAGGGGGCGCGCCGGTCACCCTCGTGGCCGCCTCAGTTGTTGCTTGACGTCCACTCCAAGTCTCCAGGTTTGCATTTGTTCCAAAAAGATCGCTCCCGAAGGTTTGATCTCATTTGGACTCCGTTTGATATTCCTTTTCTTCGAAACACTGAAATAGGCAAAAAAACAGCAATTCGAGCTGGGCCTCAGGTTAGTAGGTTAGTCCCAAAAATGATACAAAAGTGTAAAGTAAAGCCCATAAACATCCAAAAAGGGTAATATAATAGCATGGAACAATCAAAAATTATAGATATATTGGAGACGTATCAAGAACCTCCCGGCGGCCATCTAGAAGAAGGTTGATGATGACGGTGCCGGGGAAGAAGCTGGAAGATGAGGTAGGAGTTCGCCAATACGAGACGAAGGTGTCAATGCCATCGTACTCCGACTTGATAGCACACCACCCGCCTTCTTCGTCTTCTCCGGCCTTCCAGCGCCAGCCACCAAAAGCAGCAACCCCGAGAAGTTGAAGGAGCTGGCTTGGGAAGCCATCGCCAAGAACTACCCCCCGGCAAATCGCTCTGCCGGTAAGGAGGCCAGGTGCAGATGATGGTGCTGACGGCGTCACCCAAGGACGGTGTATCTGACACCTAGTCGGACCCATCCTCCTCCCGCCTGCTACCCCTATCGTCGATGTCGCTGCCCTCCTCGCCACTGTCGCTCGAGGAGGAGCTCTCGTCGTCGGTCGAGCTCTCCGCACAACACCCTAACCTGTGTCCCAAGCACCCAAAGACTTTGACGAAGAGCAGCTCGCTCTGCACTAGTTTGAAGTGGAGAAGGTTCCCCTTCATCAAGCAGTGGGCGCGTGCGAAGGTTTTCCAACCCCGGCGAAGGAGCATTACATGAGGGACGGGGAACCTTGTGTTCACCCACATGTCGCCATTCCAACACCCCTTCATGTGAAGCCTTAGCATTGGTGGCTGGTCAATCTCCATCACCCTTGCGATTGCCTTGAGAAGGCGGAGGCAGCTATGCGGCGGCTCACGCAACTGTAGACGAACTCCAATGCCGTGTCTCCAACATGACTGCTCGACGAGGCAGGAGGATATGGAGGTCGAGAAGGTGGCGCCACGGATGTCCCCCTTCCACACCCACCTTTGCCTCGACCACCTCGCCGACCGCAGCCCCGTCCGGCGCCTACGCCTTGAGCGTCTGGCTCTTCCTTAACCGCCTCTGCTTTCTAGGGGAAATAATATCTAGTCGCCTCCGAAGAATGACGACCACGGTCGCGCCCTCTCGGCATGTATGGATGGAGGATGGGGAAAGGAGAAGACGTGAGAGCATGCCTCTCCTCCTCCTCTAGACCCCTTTTATACCCAAACCAAGGAGACTGAAGGCTGGCTTTGCGCCTCTGAAGAGCCCTTTCAAATCCTGTTCATAAAAGCCACTAACAACGAGCGAGGTCGTCGACCTCCCTCCCTGCGCCAATCAAAGTCGCATGGGTATCAGCCATGGCGCACCTCCCCATATCCCAAGCGTGGTGCGATCATTCCACGCACGACCCCCACATCACGCGCTCAACGTGGGTCGTAGGGAAGCACAACTGCCAGAAAGATCGTGGCGGTTCACCTCTGCCACGCCTGCCTGCGCACTGCTTTGGGCCTGGCCCAACTATGCCTTGCGCTTATGTGTGGCCAAGGCCCAAGTGAGGGAGTCCTGGATAAAGGGGTCCTCGGGCGTCCGACCTATTGACATGGGCCAGACTGATGGGCTGTGAACATACAATACCGAAGACTCCCACCCGTGTCCGGATAGGACTCTCCTTGGCGTGGAAGGCAAGCTTGGCACCCGGATATGAAGATTCCTTTCTCTATAACCAACTCTGTACAACCCTAGCCCCGTCCGGTGTCTATATAAACTAGAGGGCTTAGTCCGTAGAGGCAATCATAATCATACATGCTAGACTTCTAGGGTGTTAGCCATTACGATCTCGTTGTAGATCAACTCTTGTAATACTCATATTCATCAAGATCAATCAAGCGAGAAGTAGGGTATTACCTCCATAGAGAGGGCCCGAACCTGGGTAAACATCGTGTCCCCGCCTCCTGTCACCATCGACCTTAGACGCACAGTTCGGGACCCCCTACTCGAGATCCGCCGGTTTTTACACCGACATTGGTGCTTTCATTGAGAGTTCCGCGACGTCGTCACCAAAAGGATTGATTGGCTCCGTCAAGCATCTACAACAATGCAGTCTGGGGGAAGTTTTTCTCCCCGGACAGATCTTCGTATTCGGCGGCTTCACACTGCGGGCCAACTCGCTTGGCCATCTAGAGCAGATCGACAGCTACGCCCCTGGCCATCAGGTTAGGTTTGGAAGCTTGAATTATGTTGCCGATATCCGCGAAGACTTGATCTTCACCGGATTTGAGCTCATGACAGCCGCTCCCTACCACCAAGATGAACATGACCTAAATCTGTCATCGGACCGTGCCCAGGAGATAGCGCATGTAACTCCTCTGGCCCTAAATCCGGAGCAGATTGCGCTGTCCGAGGACGGGAAGCTCAACCCCGTCGCGGAAGCCACAGACTCAGTGGTGTTAGAGCCGCACACAGATCCAACCTCGAGCGGGGCATGTGTCAACGGAACCTCGGATTCGTCTCCGGCCATAGGTTCTAAACTGCGTGCATCCGCGCCCATCGAACCTGATCAGGCGCCGATCATTGAGTTCAGCTCCATGGACATTTTCCGGCACTCACCTTTAGGCGATGTGCTAACCTCATTAAAAGCCCTCTCCTTGTCAGGGGACTACCAGCCGAACTATATCCGGCTTGAATTGGAAGCTGATGACGGGGAATTTCGCTTCCCACCCACCACCCACTTCATAGCCACTATCGAGGACTTAACCGACATGCTCGATTATGGCTCCAAAGACATCGACATTATGGACGACGATGCCGGAGAGGAGCAGGCACAAAAACCATCGCTTACAGGGCGCTGGATAGCCACCTCCTCGTATGACGTATACATGGTTGATGCACCTAAAGAGAATAAGGACGACAATGAAAAGGATCCAGTCGAGGATAATACTCCTGAGATACAGCCAAAGAGCCGGTGTCAGCGGCGCCGCTCTAAACCACGCCATGGAAAAGACAGCAATAATGGCATAGGAGAAAATAATACTCCGGACGATGCCGAAGATAACGAAGACCTCGTTGAGCCAACCTCTGAACAGGTCGAACAGGAAGATGGGCGAGTTAGCCCTAATGAACAGGCCATGAACGAAGACTCGGAGGACAGTGACTACCTTCCGCTCTCCGAGGACGAGGTGAGCCTCGGCAACGAGGATTTTATCATGCCTGAGGAACCTCTTAAGCAGGAGCGCTTTAAGCGCCAGCTAATAGCCATGTCAAGGAGCCTGAAAAAGAAGTAGTGATACGTCTCCAACGTATCTACTTTACCAAACACTTTTTCCCTTGTTTTGGACAATAACTTGCACGATTTGAATGAAACTAACCCGGACTGACGTTGTTTTCAGCAGAACTGCCATGATGTTGTTTTATGTGTAGAAAAGAAAAGTTCTCGTAATGTGCTGGAAATCCACGGAGGCACTTTGTGGAATTAATAAGAATTTTTGGCAAAAGAATTAATGCAAGGGGGCCCATAGCCTGTCCATGAGACAGGGGGCACCCCCCCTAGGGCGCGGCCACCTATATCGTGGGCCCCTTGGACCTCCACCGACGTCAACTCCAACGCCATATATTCCGTCTCGGGGAGAAACAAATCAAGGAGAAGTTTCATCGTGTTTTACGACACGAAGCCGCCGCCAAGCCCTAATCTCTCTCGGGAGGGCTGATCTGGAGTCCGTTCGGGGCTTCGGAGAGGGGGATTCGTCGCCGTCATCATCATCAACCATCCTCCATCACCAATTTCATGATGCTCACCGCCGTGCGTGAGTAATTCCATCGTAGGCTTGCTGGACGGTGATGGGTTGGATGAGATTTACCATGTAATCAAGTTAGTTTTGTTAGGGTTTGATCCCTAGTATCCACTATGTTCTGAGATTGATGTTGCTATGACTTTGCTATGCTTAATGCTTGTCACTAGGGCCCGAGTGCCATGATTTCAGATCTGAACCTATTATGTTTTCATGAATATATGTGTGTTCTTGACCCTATCTTGCAAGTCTATAGTCACCTATTATGTGTTATGATCCGACAACCCCGAAGTGACAATAATGGGGATACTACTCGGTGATGACCGTAGTTTGAGGAGTTAATGTATTCACTATGTGCTAATGCTTTGTTCCGGTTCTCTAATAAAAGGAGGACTTAATATCCCTTAGTTTCCGCTAGGACCCCGCTTCAACGGGAGGGTAGGACAGAAGATGTAATACAAGTTCTTTTCCATAAGCACGTATGACTATTTACGGAATACATGCCTACATTACATTGATGAATTGGAGCTAGTTCTATATCACCCTATGTTATAACTATTACATGAGGAATCGCATCCGGCATAATTATCCATTACTGATCCATTGCCTACGAGCTTTTCATATATTGTTCTTCGCTTATTTACTTTTCCATTGCTACTGTTACAACTACTACAAAAACCCAAAAACATTTATCTTACTTTTGCTACCATTACCATTATTATCATACCACTTTTGCTACTAAATACTTTGCTGCAGATACTAAGTTATCCAGGTGTGGTTGAATTGACAACTCAACTGCTAATACTCAAGAATATTCTTTGGCTCCCCTTGTGTCGAATCAATAAATTTGGGTTGAATACTCTACCCTTGAAAGCTGTTGCGATCCCCTGTACTTGTGGGTTATCAAGACTAATTTCTGGCGCCGTTGCTGGGAAGCATAGCTCTATTCTCTGAGTCACTTGGAATTTATATCTGTTGATCACTATGAAGAACTTGAAAGACGATCGAACTACTATTTTGCCCTCAACTACGAGGGGAGGTAAGGAACTGCCATCTAGCTCTGCACTAGATTCTCCTTCCGTTATTAGTAAGCTTGCGGCACCTAAGCCTGCTACTACTATGAATTCTGATATGTCGCATGTTATTGATGATGCCACTTCTGCTATGCATGATGAAACTACTTCTGTGCGTGATACTACTTTGCCATTAGGTGAATTTCTAGATGCACAACTTGCTAGAGTTAGGGGGAATGAAATTACTGAAGATCCTATTACTGATGATAGTGATGATGAAGGTTCCCCCAATGATTATGTATTACCTGTTGTTCCTAAGGGTTATGTTATGAATGAAAAAGCTACTATGGAAATCCTTGCTTGCAATGATAGAAATGATCTTAAGAAATTATTGGCTAAATGGAAGCAACAATCTCTTAATGCTAGAATGAAACCCGATCCTGCTTTTGCTACTTCACCTATCTGTGTTACTGATAAGGATTATGAATTCTCTGTTGATCCTGATATTATTACTTTAGATGAATCTGATCCTTTCTATGGCCTTGAATCTGAAACTGTTGTGGCACATCTTACCAAGTTGAATGATATAGCTACCCTGTTTACTAATGATGAGAAGTCTCGCTATTTATACATCCTTAAGATATTTCCGTTCTCATTAAAGGGTGATGCTAAGACTTGGTATAATTCTCTTGCTCCTGGTTGTGTGTGTAGTCACTTCTCTGCTAAATATTTCTCTGCTCATAAGAAAGAAGTTGCCTTGCGGGAAATTTATAATTTTGTGCAAATCAAAGAAGAGAGTCTCCCACAAGCTTGGGGGAGGCCTCTCCGGTTACTTAATGCTTTGCCTGATCATCCTCTTAAGAAAAATGAAATACTTGATATCTTTTATAATGGACTAACAGATGCTTCCGAGGACTACTTGGATAGTTGTGCTGGTTGTGTTTTCAGGGAAAGAACAATCGATGAAGCTGAAATATTATTGAATAATATGTTGACTAATGAAAATAATTGGACTCTTCCCGAGCCAATTCCCGAAGTAATTCCTGAACCAATTGAGCCAACTCCTGAGCCTATTCATAAACCCGTTTTATTTCTCAGTCCTGAAGATATGCAAGAGCAAAGAAATCAATGAAAGAAAAAGGTATTAAAGCTGAATATGTTAAGAATTTACCACCTATTGAAGAAATACATGGTCTTAATTTACCGCCTGAAGAACCACATTGTCTTGATAACCCTACACAGGTAGTAAAGGTAAATTCTCCCTATAGATATGATAAAGTTGAAATACCCTCTACTAAATTTCATATCCTATGCTTAGACGAATTTGATGACTTTATGGCTAGACAAGAAAGTTTTAATGCTTATGTTGATAGAGAGTTAAAGAATAATGCTTTCGAGATAGGACGCGTAGGTGATAATCTGGCTAGAGTTAAAGATGAACTTCACCGCGTTAGCAAATATGCTTCTATGGTTGCTACTCAAGCTGAGCAAGTACCGAAAGCTCAAAATGATTTGCTTGATGAATTAAATAATAAAAATGACTTTACTGGTAGAGTGGCTACTAGAACTGGTAGAATGACTCAGGAACCTTTGTATCCTGAAGGCCACCCTAAGAGAATCGAGCAAGATTCTCAGAGAAATAATTTAGAGACACCTAGTTCTTCCAAAAAGAAGAGAAAGAAAAATGATAGGACTTTGCATGCTTCTAGTGAAGCTACTGTAGACACACCTGAGAATCCCAATGATATTTCTATTTCTGATACTGAAACACAATCAGATGATGAACATGAACCTAGTGATAATGTTAATGATAATGTTCATGTTGATGCTCAACCTAGCAAAAACAATGATGTAGAGATTGAACCTGCTGTTGATCTTGATAACCCACAATCAAAGAATCAATGTTATGATAAGAGAGATTTTGTTGCTAGGAAGCACGGTAAAGGAAGAGCACCATGGGTTCAGAAACCCATGCCCTTTCCTCCTAAACCATCCAAGTCAAAGGATGATGAGGATTTTGAGCGCTTTGCTGAAGGATGAAATATCAGTAATTTTCTATTTACTGGTCGATCCCATCTTTTACGGAATCAATTCCTTTTTTGAATGTACAAAATTTTTGGGAGTTCAGCATGTCTGGAAGCACAGGAGAACGTTCTTTTGCTGATATTATTACCAGTATTCGAGACCTATTTTCTTACGTATGTGCTTAATTGATATGCTTAAAGTAAATCCTTATGGTAAGTATATGAAGGATATCATCACAAATAAAAGAAAGATACCGGAAGCTGAAATTTCCACCATGCTTGCTAATTACACTTTTAAGGGTGGAATACCAAAGAAACTTGGAGATCCGGTTGTACCAACTATACCATGCTCCGTTAAAAGAAATTATGTTAGAATTGCTTTATGTGATCTTGGAGCCGGTGTTAGTGTTATGCCTCTCTCTTTATATCATAGACTTGAATTGAATAAGTTGACACCTACTGAAATATCTTTGCAAATGGCTGATAAATCAACTGCTATACCTATCGGTATTTGTGAGGATGTGCCTGTTGTGGTTGCAAATGTCACTATCTTAACGAATTTTGTTATTCTTGATATTCTCGAGGATGATAGTATGTCTATTATCCTTGGTAGACCTTTTCTTAATACTGCTGGGGCTGTTATTGATTGCAACAAAGGCAATGTCACTTTTCATGTTACTGGTAATGAGCATACGATATACTTTCCGAGGAAACAATCTCAAGTTCATAGCATCAATTCTATTGAAAAAGTTCCAACTATCATTTTTGGA
The DNA here is from genome assembly GCF_018294505.1 of Triticum aestivum. NCBI lineage: Eukaryota > Viridiplantae > Streptophyta > Magnoliopsida > Poales > Poaceae > Triticum > Triticum aestivum. The sequence continues at coordinate 323,309,964 of NC_057801.1, read as the reverse complement.
GGTTTTGAATTTCCTCTCCCTACTGTCAAGAAAAAGTATGATATTCTTATTGTTGGGGATTTTCATATCCCCATTGAGGTAACTTAGTGTTATATGAAATTTCTCCGGTTCCGTGTTATTCGGAATGAGTTTGTTAACAAGACTTGATCAACCTTGTTAGTGGGTTCATTTTGATGATCACAAGATGGATGAAACTTGAAGGCACAACCTTCTGTACCCTCTTTTCATTTTCTGTCATTTAGAATAAATAAAGCAAAAATAGTATTATCCGTCTGTTTTCTGAATTATCCGTGCATTAAAAAAAAGTCCGAAAATAAAAGTGCTCCAAATGCCCTGCAAATTTAGTATGATTTTTTCTGGAATATTTAAGGATTTTAGGCACTGAAAACACTGCAAGAGGGGCAAGCACTAGGCCATGAGAGAGGAGGACGCGCCCCCCCTGTAGGGCGCGCCCCTATCTCGTGGGCCCCTGGTGGCTCCCCTCCACTTATGCCAGCACCCACACACTTCATCTTCTAGCCAAAAAATCCCCATCCAGCTCAAGCACGAGTTCTAGCTTGTTTTGCTGCGATTTTCGATCTCTTAGCTCAAAGCTCCATTCGCAAAACTGCTTTGGGAGATTGTTGCTTCGTATGTGACTCCTTCATTGGTCCAATTAGTTTTTGTTCTAGTGCCTTATTCACTGCAAATTTTTGCTGCATAGGTGACCATGTTCTTGAGCTTGCATGTTAAATTTTTTAGCTCCCAAGCAATTCCAATGCATGTTATAGGCTCTAGGCACTTGTAGGAGTAGTTGCTATCAATCTTGTTTAGTTTTATTCACTTTTATTTTGAAGTTACTAAAATTTCAGAAATTTTCAGAAAATGTTAAGGAGGCTCTTTAAAGGCTCTTCTAGCCAAAGCTCTAAGGAAAAAACAAGACAAAGAAAAGGAAAAACCCAAGTATAATCTTCCTCGCTTAGCGGAAGTACGATCGTGCGAATGGCCATGTGAGGATTTCTTGAAAGAAGCCGGAATTCATGAAGACTTTTATGCTTTAATCGAGACTGCAGGCCTCACCAGTTTCATGAACGACCGAATCGATCAGTATCTCTTACTCACCAATACTTTCGTGCAAAACTTTTATTTTTATCCTAAGAAGTCACCGCCTGCAGTATCATTTCATTTATATGATGAATTTAAAGAAATGTCTTTACGTCATTTTTGCGCGGTATGTAGGATACCTTATGAGGGAGAATTAGATGAACCCCATCGTGATGATGTGGGTGGCTTTGTTAATACTATTGTTGTAGAGGAGCCAAAGAAGGGCTCCGAGGCGAAGGTCTCTAGCATACACTTTCCTGTTTTACGCCACTTTGCCATATTTGCTAGTAGATGCTTGATTGGTCATGGAAATAGTGGAAATTTGAGCGTTCCAGATATTATTATTCTTCAACATGCTTTGCTAGGGGACAATACTTTCAGTATGGGTGCCGTCGTTGCTAAATGACTAGCCCTGAATCGTACAAAAGGCCCCATATTTGGAGGTATCTATGCTGCACGTCTTGCTGAACATTTTCAGATACCCATTAGGCACTATGAGGAGGAGGAGACAAAATTACCTCCTCACATTTTAGATTACAAGAACATGGTAGCACACAAGTTTATTGTTGACAACGAAGAGAAGATGATCTTGTATAGACTTAGATTCAATAAGAAACACTTCGAGTTTATTATTTTGCCTGCACCTCTGTTATTTGATTTGCTTGCAGAAAACCGTCTTGTCACGCCGGAAGCGGTGAACAACCATCTAGCCCAAGCTTTTACTCCGGAACCTGAACCTGAGCCGGAACCTGAGCTGGACCCTTATCGTGCATCATCTGTCCAGTGGGATCCAGAGATGACCAGCCAGTGGTATCCTGATTACACCTCCCACTACATCGGGGAGAGTAGCAGCGGTCCTCGGTATTAAACCAACTTAGGCCAAAAGCCTAAGCTTGAGGGAGTACGTATTTCTCACCGACTTTACATTCATGTTCACACACTAGTCATCGGTGCTCATATCTTTCATTGTATTATCCATGCTAGTTTAAATTTCTTTTTCTAGTTTTCTTCTTGTGTGTTTAATGAACCTTAAGAAAAACCAAAAAATTAGTTAGTGTAATTTCCATGCTTGTAGTAGAAATTAAAATGAAAACCCAAAAAGATTTCTAATTCTTCTTCTTACTTCTTGGGATCTTTCCCATGTAAATAGTTTTATTTTCTTTTCTTTCTTTTGGGGGTCGAGAAGACCATATTGAAAATTCTTAGTGGCTCTTATATGAATGGTTGTTTATTTAATTTAGAGCCCATATTACCTTGTCTTCTCTCTTGAGTTGAATGCTTGGAGGTTCCAGCTTAGTCCAATGCACGTGCACTCTTATTATTATACACATCGTTCGGTCGTGCAAGTGAAAGGCAATAATGACGATATATGATGGACTTATTGGGATGAGAAAAGCTGGTATGAACTCGACCTCTCTTGTTTTTATAAATATGATGAGTTCATCGTTCCTGTGTCAGCTATTATGGAGTAAACATATTTGCAATGACATTTAGAGATTATAGTTGCTTGTGCCATGCTTGATTAGCTATGAGTTATAATGGTTTACCTTGCGTGCCAACATGCTATTAGAATGATTATGATGTGATATGATGGAATGGTATCCTCCTTTGAATGAATTGAGTGACTCGACTTGGCACATGTTCACACATGTAGTTGAATCAAATCAACATAGCCTTCATGATATTTATGTTCATGGTGGATTATATCCTACTCATGCTTGTACTCGGTGTGAATTAATTTTAATGCATGTTTACGACTGTTGTCGCTCTCTCAGTTGGTCGCTTCCCAGTCTTTTGCTAGCCTTCACCTGTACTAAGCGGGAATACTGCTTGTGCATCCAAACTCCTTAAACCCCAAAGTTGTTCCATATGAGTCCACCATACCTTACTATTTGTGGTATTTACCTGCCGTTCCAAGTAAATTTGTATGTGCCAAAATCCAAACCTTCAAATGAAATTTTGTTTTGTATGCTAGAGCAGCTCATGTTACAACTAGGGCTGCCTATATCTTCCATGCTAGGTGGGTTATTCTCAAGAGGAGTGGACTCCGCTCCTCATTCACGAGAAAGGGCCGGTAACCGGGATGCCCAGTCCCATGATCCAAAAAGATCAAAGCAAATCAAAATAATTAAACAAAACTCCCCCAGGGCTGTTGTTAGTTGGAGGCACTCGTTGTTTCGAGCAAGCCATGGATTGATGCTTGTTGGTGGTTAGGGGAGTATAAACCTTTACCATTCTGTTTGGGAACTGCCTATAATGCATGTAGTATGGAAGATACAACCATCTCATAGTTGTTGCGTTGACAGCAAAAGTATGCCGCTCAAAACGTTATTCAATCTCTATTTTAAAATCAAGCTCTGGCACCTCTACAAATCCCTGCTTCCCTCTGTGAAGGGCCTATCTATTTACTTTTATGTTGAGTCATCACCCTTCTTATTAAAAGCACCCGCTGGAGAGCACACTGTCATTTGCATTCATTATTATTGGTTTATATTGGGTATGACTTGGCTGGATCTCTTTTACCATGAATTACAATGTTTAGTCAGTCCTTGATCTTTAAAGGTGCTCTGCATTTATGTTTTGCGGTCTCAGAAAGGGCTAGCGAGATACCATTTTGTTATATCATGTTATGATTATTTTGAGAAAGTGTTGTCATCCGAGTTTTATTATTATGGCTCGCTAGCTGATTGTGTTATTGATATGAGTAATTGTGAGACCTATGTGTTATTGTGAGTATGGTTAGTTCGTAATATTTGCTGAAACTTGAATGCTGGCTTTTCATGTTACAACAACAAGAGCAAACAGAGTTTGTAAAAGTTTTTCTTTATCACTTTCACTTTATCAACTGAATTGCTTGAGGACAAGCAAAGGTTTAAGCTTGGGGGAGTTGATACGTCTCCAACGTATCTACTTTTCCAAACACTTTTGCCCTTGTTTTGGACTCTAACTTGCATGATTTGAATGAAACTAACCCGGACTGGCGCTGTTTTCAGCAGAACTACCATGATGTTGTTTTATGTGTAGAAAAGAAAAGTTCTCGGAATGTCTTGGAAATCCACGGAGGCACTTTTTGGATTTGATAAGAATTTTTGGCAAAAGAATTAATTCCAGGGGGCCCACAGTCTATCCACGAGACAGGGGGCGCCACCCCCCCTAGGGCGCGGCCTCCTATCTCGTGGGCCGCTTGGACCTCCACCGACGTCAACTCCAACTCCATATATTCCGTCTCGGGGAGAAAAAAAATCAAGGAGAAAGTTTCATCGCGTTTTACGACACGGAGCCGCTGCCGAGCCCTAATCTCTCTCGGGAGGGTTAATCTGGAGTCCGTTTGGGGCTCCGGAGAGGGGGATTCGTCGCCGTCGTCATATATTATGTGTTACCTATCTTGCATATATGTGTGTTCCCCTAGGGCGCGGCCTCCTATTTCATGAATATATGTGTGTTCTTGATCCTATCTTGCAAGTCTATAGTCACCTATTATGTGTTATGATCCGACAACCCCGAAGTGACAATAATCGGGATACTTCTCGGCGATGACCGTAGTTTGAGGAGTTCATGTATTCACTATGTGCTAATGCTTTGTTCCGGTTCTCTATTAAAAGGAGGCCTTAATATCCCTTAGTTTCAGCTAGGACCCCGCTTCAACAGGAGGGTAGGACAAAAGAAGTCATACAAGTTCTTTTCCATAAGCATGTATGACTATTTACGGAATACATGGTTACATTACATTGATGAATTGGAGCTACTTCTATATCACCCTATGTTATAACTATTGCATGAGGAATCGCATCCGGCATAATTATCTATCACTGATCCATTGCCTACGAGCTTTTCATATATTGTTCTTCACTTATTTACTTTTCCGTTGCTACTGTTACAACTACTACAAAAACCCAAAAACATTTATCTTTACTTTTGCTACCGTTACCATTATTATCATACCACTTTTGCTACTAAATACTTTGCTGCACATACTAAGTTATCCAGGTGTTGTTGAATTGACAACTCAACTGCTAATACTCAAGAATATTCTTTGGCTCCCCTTGTGTCGAATCAATAAATTTGGGTTGAATACTCTACCCTCAAAAGTTGTTGCGATCTCCTATACTTGTGGGTTATCAAGCAACAACAACTTCAAGCTGATCAAGATCTGCTCAACGAAAGATGGACTAATGTCCTAGCAGCCGAAGAATACGACCTCGAGCGCCTAACCAAAAGTTACCCGAAGCACAAATTGTTACCCCAATTCGATGACAAGGCACTGGAGCCCGTCCTACCAACGCGTAATGCGGCTGACCGACCACCACGTGGCTGAGACAAAGCGGCCACTCAATCCCAACACCAACCCGCACTACCTCGCTGTAAATATAGATACACAACAGATCGTGATCATACACATGACCTGCGGTAGGACCTAGACAACAGAGCAGGTCAGACCAGATTGATCTACAGACCACGAGGACGTGCCCGGACGCGCAACGACGGCCATCTAGACGATCATGACAAACACAATCATGCCCGGGCCGAGCATGGCAGATGAACGCCATCCGAGCTACATCGCGACGTGGCCCGACATAGAGGCGCCGCACACCCCCTTTGCTTCACTGATGAAGTAATGGAACACAAATTCCCGGAAGGATTTAAATCCATGAATATAGAATCATACAATGGAACAACAGACCCCATAGTATGGATTGAAGATTTCCTCCTCCATACCCACTTGTCCCGCGGTAGTGACATCTACGCCATCAAATACCTCTCGCTAAAACTAAAGGGGCCAGCGCGGCACTGGATGAACAACCTCCCTGAGAACTCTATCGACAGCTGGGAAGACTTGGAAGACGCCTTCCTCAGTAACTTCCAGGGTACATATATTCGGCCTCCGGACGCCGATGACCTAAGTCACATTATCCAGCAGACCGGGGAGTCTGCCAGGAAGCTCTGGACTAGGTTCTTGATCAAAAAGAACCAAATTGTTGACTATCCGGACGCCGAAGCCCTCATGGCCTTTAAACACAGCGCCCGACATGAGTAGCTCGCCCGCCACCTCGGTCAAGAAAAACCAAGATCCATGGCTACCCTTACCACTCTGATGACCCGTTTTTGCACGGGAGAAGACAGCTGGCTCGCTCGTAGAAGCAACCGCACCGATGATCCGGGTACTTCCGAAGTTCGAGATGGCAATGGCAATCCACGACACAATATAGACAAGCATCGCAATAACAATGAAGGAACGCAAGACACGGCGGTCAACGCCGGGTTCAGTGGTTCCAAACCCGGTCAACGGAAAAAGCCATTCAAGGCAAACAGAGACAGACCATACAATTTAGACAAGATACTGGATCGGCCCTGCCAGATTCATGGCACCCCCGTTAAACCAGCCAATCACACCAACATGAGCCGTTGGGTTTTTAAACAAGTCGGCAAGCTTAATGCCGAACACAAGCTGAAGGGGCCGCCTAGTGACAGTGACGACGAAGAGACTCGCCAGCCGAAAACCGGGGGTCAGAAACAATCCCCCCCCCCCCGAAGTAAAGACAGTGAACATGGTATACCTGATGCAAGCGCGCGCTACGGGACGCTGGTGCCATAGAGCCAGCCGCCCCAAAATTCAGCCAATGGGAAGCCCGCCCGATCACTTCTAATTGCAAGGACCACCCAGCCAGTATCCTTCACGAAGGTCCGGCAGCTCTCATCCTCGATCCGATTATCGATGGGTTCCATCTCACGAAAGTCCTTATGGACAGCGGCAGTAGCCTTAATCTACTCTACCAAGACACTATCCGCAAAATGGGCATCAATCCTTCAAGAATCAGGCCCACCACAACTACCTTCAAGGGAACAATATCCGGCGTAGAAACTCATTGCATGGGCTCGATTACACTGAAAGTCGTTTTTGGCTCGCCGAACAACTTTCGAAGTGAAGGCTTGACCTTCGATATTGTCCCGCTCCACAGTAGCTACCATGCACTGCTCGGGCGTACCGCCTTTGCTCGCTTTAATGCGGTCCCACATTACACCTATCTCCAACTTAAGATGCCCACTCCACGCGGCACCATCATGATAAATGGAAATACGGAATGCTCCCTCCGTACAGAGGAGCATACTATGGCTACTGCGGCTGAAATACCAAGCGGACTTATCAAGTCGCACATTTCGTCGGCCATCAAGCCACCGGTCTCCATTAGATAGGACCAATCAATCTCAGAGCTAAATTAGCAGTTTGGCCTCTGCCGTCCTCCCCATATAAGCCGCAAAGTCTGTCCTGCGCACATAATTATACACTCAAAATACCCTGGTCACCAGTGGAGGCACAATGTGGACAGACCTATAACACCGTCCGCACTCTCATATTCTTTTTCTTTTTCTAACCATTTTTTATCTTTTACCGCATGTGATGATACTTGCTTAGAAATCCTTTAACCAAGGCAAGGCGGCGTAGACATGCAACAGGAGGTCCAAAAGTTTTTGTCGACCGCACTCTTTATTTTAAACCTGTAAAGTGCCCTTTTTCTCTGCTTTCTACCCTCCGCATATATGCCAGGGGCTGAATATGGCAACATATGAGCTGCTGACAAGTCCGAACAGCCTTATAGCACACTTCGGCGTCACGAGTTTGGCCTTATATGCATCAGCTCCAAATCATATCTTTGGTCAATAGTTGGGTTGCCCGGCTCCTCTGCTTACTACCTTACGTTCCGCTCTATCGGCTAGGGTAGTAAAGGGAGAACTATTGTGATTGTGTCCTGGTTCGTCCGGATGAGCACCTCAGTAGAGAAAGCTGAAAACTGACTGTCATGATGCGGCGAGAGCTGGTCAACCACTCGATGACTCACCGGAATCATCGCAATTCCTTCCGTATTACACGAAGGACCGTTCTTCTGGTCATGTATGTCAACGCATCGTATTCGGATAACCGCGTACATACCAGGGGCTATATCGTAGACCCACCGTCAAACTCCTATGGCTAAGTGAAAGTGTTAAAGCCCTATAGTCCAATTGCCTGGTTTGACGCATTAACACCTCCTTAATGGACCAAGACGTTGGGTCAGGAGTGATCAAGTGCTTTTTCGAACACCCCCGCGTTATATGCGAGGGAGCAGAAGCCGACGACTGGCAAACTTTTAGATTATACAAAAAACGGCCGCACAGGAGGCACCAAAAACTTTTTAGGCAACAACAACAACAACAACAACAAAGCCTTTAGTCCCAAACAAGTTGGGGTAGGCTAGAGGTGAAACCCATAAGATCTCGCAACCTACTCATGGCTCTGGCACATGGATAGCAAGCTTCCATGCACCCCTGTCCATAGCTAGCTCTTTGTCGATACTCCAATCCTTGAGGTCTCTCTTAAAGGACTCCTCCCATGTCAAATTCAGTCTACCCCGCCCTCTCTTGACATTCTCCGCACGCTTTAGCCGTCCGCTATGCACTGGAGCTTCTGGAGGCCTGCGCTCAATATGCCCAAACCATCTCAAACGATGTTGGACAAGCTTCTCCTCAATTGGTGCTACCCAAACTCTATCTCGTATATCATCATTCCGACTCGATCCTTCCTCGTGTGGCCACACATCCATCTCAACATACGCATCTCCGCCACACCTAACTGTTGGACATGTCGCCTTTTAGTCGGCCAACACTCCACGCCATACAACATTGCGGGTCGAACTGTCGTCCTGTAGAACTTGCCTTTTAGCTTTTGTGGCACTCTCTTGTCATAGAGAATGCCAGAAGCTTGGCGCCACTTCATCCATCCGGCTTTGATTCGATGGTTCACATCTTCATCAATACCCCCATCCTCCTGCAACATTGACCCCAAATACCGAAAGGTGTCCTTCCGAGGTACCACCTGGCCATCAAGGCTAACCTCCTCCTCCTCACACCTAGTAGTATTGAAACCGCACATCATGTACTCGGTTTTAGTTCTACTAAGACTAAACCCTTTCGATTCCAAGGTTTGTCTCCATAACTCTAACTTCCTATTTACCCCCGTCCGACTATCAACAACTAGCACCACATCATTCGCAAAGAGCATACACCATGGGATATCTCCTTGTATACCCCTTGTGACCTCATCCATCACCAATGCAAAAAGATAAGGGCTCAAAGCTGACCCCTGATGTAGTCCTATCTTAATCGGGAAGTCATCGGTGTCGACATCACTTGTTCAAACACTTGTCACAACATTATTGTACATGTCCTTGATGAGGGTAATGTACTTTGCTGGGACTTTGTGTTTCTCCAAGGCCCACCACATGCCATTTCGTAGTATCTTATCATAGGCCTTCTCCGAGTCAATGAACACCATATGCAAGTCCTTCTTTTGCTCCCTATATCTCTCCATAAGTTGTCGTACCAAGAAAATGGCTTCCATGGTCGACCTCCCAGGCATGAAACCAAACTGATTTTTGGTCACGCTTGTCATTCTTCTTAAGCGGTGCTCAATGACTCTCTCCCATAGCTTCATTGTATGGCTCATCAGCTTAATTCCACGGTAATTATTACAACTCTGAACATCCCCCTTGTTCTTGAAGATTGGTACTAATATACTCCGTCTCCATTCTTCTGGCATCTTGTTTGCCCAAAAAATGAGGTTGAAAAGCTTGGTTAGCCATACTATCGCTATGCCCCCGAGACCTTTCCACACCTCAATGGGGATACAATCAGGCCCATCGCCTTGCCTCTTTTCATCCTTTTTAAAGCCTCCTTCACCTCAGACTCCTGGATGCACCGCACAAAACGCATGCTGGTCTCATCAAATGAGTCGTCCAGTTCAATGGTAGAACTCTCATTCTCCCCATTGAACAGCTTGTCGAAGTACTCCCGCCATCTATGCTTAATCTCTTCGTCCTTCACCAAGAGTTGGCCTGCTCCGTCCTTGATGCATTTGACTTGGCCAATATCCCTCGTCTTCCTCTCCCGGATCTTAGCCATCTTATAGATGTCCCTTTCACCTTCCTTCGTGCCTAACCGTTGGTAGAGGTCCTCATATGCCCGACCCCTTGCTTCACCAACAGCTCGCTTTGCGGCCTTCTTCACCATATTGTACTTCTCTATGTTGTCTGCACTCCTATCTAGGTATAGGCATCTGAAGCAATCTTTCTTCTCTTTAATCTCCTTCTGGACATCATCATTCCACCACCAGGTATCCTTATCTTCGCTTCTCCTTCCCCTAGACACACCAAACTCCTCCAAGGCCACCTTACGAATGCAAGTCGCCATCTTCATCCACACATTGTCCGCATCCCCTCCTTCCTTCCAAGGGCCCTCCTTAATTACCCTCTCCTTGAACACCTGAGCTACCTCCCCCTTGAGCTTCCACCACTTCGTTCTAGCGACCTTGGCATGCTTATCCCACTGGACACGAATCCGAAAGCGGAAGTCAGCAACCACCAGCTTATGTTGGGGTACAACACTCTCCCCAGGTATCACCTTACAGTCTAGGAACGCACGCCTATCTTCTCTTCTCGAGAGGATGAAATCAATATGGCTAGAGTGTTGGCCACTACTAAAAGTCACCAGATGTGATTCTCTCTTTCTAAAGAGGGTGTTAGCTACAATCATGTTGTAGGCTAGAGCAAAGCTTAAGACATCTTCTCCTTCTTCTTTCCTGATGCCATAGCCAAAGCCTCCATGCGCCCCTTCAAAACATGTGTTAGATGTACCCACGTGGCCATTGAGGTCTCCTCCTATGAAGAGCTTCTCACCAATCGGTACACTCCTAACCATGTATTCCAAGCCTTCCCAGAACTCCCTCTTGGTGTTCTCATTGTGGCCTACTTGCGGGGCATACGCGCTGATAACAATAAGAACCAAGTCTTCAACTACCAGCTTGACCAGGATAATCCGATCCCCACGTCTCCTGACGTCTACCACTCCATACTTGAGGCTCTTGTTGATCAAGATGCCTACGCCATTTCTGTTTGCAGCCGTCCCCATGTACCACAGCTTGAAGCCGGTATCCTCCACCTCCTTCGCCTTCTGTCCTCTCCATTTGGTTTCTTGGACGCAAAGGATATCAATACCTCTCCTCACTGCTGCATCAACTAGCTCCCGAAGCTTCCCTATCAGAGACCCTACGTTCCAGCTACCTAAGCGAATCCTCCTAGGCTCGGCTAGCTTCCTTACCCTTCGCACTCGTCGAGTCAAATGCGAAGACCCTTTCTCATTTTCCACTACATCCGGGGGCCGATGTAGCGCGCCACTAAGGATGCGACGACCCGATCCTCGCTCACTTGCCACCGTATCCGGATCAAGATACGGCGCGCCACTTGGGGGGTGACGGCCCGGCCCTTGCCCATTTTCCACCACACCCGGGTTCCGATGTGGCGCGTCGCTGAGAGGGTTACGCCCCAACAAAAATCTTTTGGGTTTCATCTCCATAAGAGTGGCTGAGTTTTTACGTTCGCTCGCCAAGCCTATCACAACCCTCCTCCTTTACCCGGGCTTGGGACCGGCTATGTTGAGACAACATAGGCGGAGTTACCAAAAACTTTTTAGGCAAAAGTATAAAAAACATAGCCTTAAATCTGTCATAATATTGTTTTTACAATTTTGGTCCACTTCACTCGAACATAATATCTTTCGAGCACTAACCCTCTATCAAGCGGGCACCTTCTAGGCCATCCTCAAAATAATGCTCTGGCGTGTGATGGTCCTTCCCCTCGGGTGGACTTTTCGCTATAATATTGGTGGCCTTCATCTTCACCCAGTACGTCTTGATGCGGGCAAGGGCCATCCGTGCACCTTCTATGCATGTTGACCGCTTAACAGCGTTGATACGCAGCACCGCATCAACAAGTAACTTCACCAAACCAAAATAACTATTCGCAACTGGCTTAGTCGGCCACAGCGGAACCACGACATCCTTCATGGCAGATCCGGATATCCTGTGGAGCTCGGCCCACTGGGCCATCTGTTCGTTCAGCAATGGCGGACGCTTTGGCACGCTGAATTGTGACCAGAAAAGCTTTTCCGTCGCATGTCCTTCTTGCGCATGGAAAAACTGCGTCGCATCGGAGACACTCTTCGGCAAGTCCAAAAATGTGTCTGGAGAACTCCACATTTGATTAAGCGGGGCATACTTCGGATCGCCGAATTTAGTTGGTAATAAGAAGGGCTTACCAGCCGCGATCTCCCCAGCTTGTCGGATCTCCTCCCGAGCCGCTCTAGACCCGGACCATGCTTCCCTCGCCTTTTGTAAGGCCTTGTCAAGATCAACTGCTCTGGTTTGGTTATCTTTCTCGAGCAATTCACATTGACTAGTGGCATCCTTTAGCTCAAGCGCCATAGTAGATATCCTCTCCTCGCACTGGCGCCGAGCAGCCTGTTCGGCCTTTAATTTAGTAGCTGCCTTTTCGGCAACCGCATTACTCATCCTGGCTTGCTCCTTGGCCTGGGCAAGCTCAGCCCGAAGGGTCTCAACCACGGCGGCACTATCTGCCTCAGTATGCAATTCTCAGCGTCATGCTCATATTATAGCACTTGCATATACTGACTGCCCCAAAGACATACCTTGCGCCTCGTGGAGCCGCTTGTTAATAAGCGTGATGTCATCATCTGCCACATCAAGTTTCTGCTTCAGATCTGCAATCTCTGTAGCTTGGGCAGTCGTCATGGATGTAACAGCCTGTGTTCCAATTAGTCAGATTATTTCCTGGGCATATCTTTCTATTCCCTATGATCGCCTCCCTTTGGACAACAACCAAAGTCTCAGGGGCTACTATCTATACACAGGCGCATTTTGCGTCTATAACACAATTAAAATTATTACATTACATACCTCAAAGCCTCTTAGCAGGCTCATAAAGGCTTCATTTAATCCGGTTTTCATGGACAAAACCCTCTCAACCACCGTACCCATCAAGGTATGATGTTCCTCTGAGATAGACGCATGTCGCAATGTGTCCATCAATGTATCCGGCGCCTCCGGATCCGGAGCAAATTGCACCGTCCCTTGGAAATCGGATAATCTGGGGCCTTTATTGTTGGTCCCCATAGGGGCCGCACACCATGGACGCTGGAAGACCGAAGTGTCACCTTCGGGCCCGGTCTTCACTGTCCCTCGCACCGCTTGTTGATCAGGAGAGATCCTCCGGGACGACACCTCGGCGTCGTCTGCCTTATCGGGTGGGGAGATCTATGGAGGCGTCTCACTCTCTATCATCTCCTAAAGAAGATCCCCCGAGGCGGAGGACTGTTGAGGAAGGCTGCATGCCGGACTACAAACATATATTTTAAAAATGTTACCCTTGCAACCAGGAAAGAACGGGATATGTTTAAAACACCCTTGTTCACTTACGATTCAGCTAAGGGCCTATCTTTATGAAGGGACTGCGTGTCAACGTCACCTCCCGAACCAGAACCCCCTGACAGGGATATCTTCCCTCGCTTAGAAGCCTTTATCTTCAACTCTTCGGAGGCGATCCACTTCTTCCCATGGGGAGAAGGGATGTCAGTTTCTCCTTCCCTTTCATCTTCAGAAGAGGGAGTTCCAACCACCCCGGACGAGGTGCCTGGCGTACCTCTAGAATGGGGGCCACCCTGGGCCTTTTTGCTCTCCTCCTTGTCTTCCTCTGCCGGCACTTGATATGGCGCCGGAGCCAGCATCCTTGTTAACACCGGATCAGCTGAGTCTTCGGAAGAGGGGCCGAACACCTAATCCTCTCCGCTTTCTTTATCCATCCCTGGCCGAGTATGGTTTTCTTAGTATATTGTTATGAGAAATTTAACTAAGTTGTGATCGGGAGTTGGGTGCTTACCGAGGTATCTCGATGGTTGCAGTCAAGGCCGATCTCCTCTGTAGTATCCGGCCACTGTTTCCGTTTCTCGAAGAATAATTTCCACATTCCTTTGAGCGTCGTGCCGGAGAAGTGCTGAAGGGTTTGTGGTCCTTCCGGATTAAACTCCCACATGCAGAGAGGCCGTCGCTGGCACGATAGGACCCGACGGACCAACATTACTTGGATTACGTCGATGAGACCGGTGTCCTTTTCAATGTGTCTCTGAATGCGGCTTTGCAGCGTCTGCAGTTCATCAATGGATCCCTAGTCTAGCCCCTTATTAATCCATGATGCAAGCTGTAACGGAGGGCCAGATCAGAACGCAGGTGTAGCTGCCCACCTAGTACCATGGGGTTCAGTGATGTAAAACCACTCCCGCTGGCACAGGTTGGAAGTTTCTGTGAAGGAGCCCTTTGGCCAGGTAGTATTGGCGAGTTTTCTCACCGTAGCACCGCCGCACTCCGCATGTTTCCCGTCGACTACCTTCGGCTTCACATTGAAGGTCTTGAGCCATAAGCCAAAGTGTGGGGGAATACGAAGGAAGGCCTCGCACGTGATAATGAACGCCGAGACATGAAGAAAGGAGTCTGGAGCTAGACCGTGAAAATCTAGCCCATAATAAAACATGAGCCCTCAAACGAAGGGATGAAGAGCGAACCCTAGCCCTCAGAGGAAGTGGGAGATGAATACGACTCTCTCGCCGGATCTAGGGGTAGGAATAACCTGCCCTTAAGCAGGAAGCCTATGGAGTATTTCCGCGGTCAGGTATCCTGCCTCCCGGAGCTTCGCGATATCTTCTTCTGTGACGGAGGAAGCCACCCATCGGCCTTGAGGGCTGGGTACAGACATGATTGGTAAGCGCAAAGTGATTAACTTGAACCTTGGGTGTTGGAGCTCGAGGTGGGAGAGGTTGAGTGAAGGGTTGGCGTAAAGGAGAAAATACGGGTCTTAGCCCCTTTATAAAGGCGATGAATATCAAACGCCCCCTCCTAGGCCTTAAAACCTTCCTATTCCCAAGGAATCATGACAACAGAATGGTTGGGTTACCCACGCCCGTCTTGATGAGAATCCCCAATAAGGGGACACGATCTCTGCTTTGACAAGACGTGCCAGTGAAACTGCATCTCAAAATATGGAGCGCCAGGATAAAAACGGTTCGAAATAATGGTCGGGCGGTGACGTGATGTCACACTACGAAAAGTTGTCAGCGGATTGGACTCGTGAAAAATTATACTCTCTGGGTTGGTTTCTGGTATTTGTTTTGTAGATCTGGACGCATTTCTTGTGTTCAAAGACTATTTTGGAGTATTCGAAGAAGGAACCCGCCTTGCAATGTCGAAGACAATCTGCACGCTGGACGCCTCGTCATTGACGCCTAGTTCAGGGGCTACTGAGGGAGTCCTGGATTAAGGGGTCCTCGAGTGTCCGTCCTATTGACATGGGCCAGACTAATGGGCTGTGATAACCCACAAGTGTAGGGGATCGCAACAGCTTTTGAGGGTAAAGTATTCAACCCAAATTTATTGATTCGACACAAGGGGAGCCAAAGAATATTCTTGAGTATTAGCAGTTGAGTTGTCAATTCAACCACACCTGGATAACTTAGTATCTGCAATAAAGTATTTAGTAGCAAAAGTGGTATGATAATAATGGTAACGGTAGCAAAAGTAAAGATAAATGTTTTTGGGTTTTTTTTGTAGTTGTAACAGTAGCAACGGAAAAGTAAATAAGCGAAGAATAATATATGAAAAGCTCGTAGGCAATGGATCAGTGATGGATAATTATGCCGGATGCGATTCCTGATGTAAGAGTTATAACATAGGGTGATATAGAACTAGCTCCAATTCATCAATGTAATGTTGGCATGTATTCCGTAAATAGTCATACGTGCTTATGGAAAAGAACTTGCATGACATCTTTTGTCCTACCATCCCGTTGCAGCGGGGTCCTAGCAGAAACTAAGGGATATTAAGGCCTCCTTTTAATAGAGAACCGGAACAAAGCATTAGCACATAGTGAATACATGAACTCCTCAAACTACGGTCATCACCGAGAAGTATCCCGATTATTGTCACTTCGGGGTTGTCGGATCATAACACATAATAGGTGACTATAGACTTGCAAGATAGGATCCAGAACACAAATATATTCATGAAAACATACTAGGTTCAGATCTAAAATCATGGCACTCGGGCCCTAGTGACAAGCATTAAGCATAGCAAAGTCATAGCAACATCAATCTCAGAACATAGTGGATACTAGGGATCAAACCCTAACAAAACTAACTTGATTACATGGTAAATCTCATCCAACCCATCACCGTCCAGCAAGCCTACGATGGAATTACTCACGCACGGCGGTGA